>NW_014577942.1:50288-59746 GCF_000485595.1 Priapulus caudatus
TCTCGCTCTCTTTTTCTTTTTCTCGCTCTCCCTCGTTCTCTATTTCTCTTGCTCTTTCTCACTCTCTCTCCCCACTGTGCTAAGTATATTAAAAGTTTTAATTACTCCGAATATTATATAATAACTAGAGAACGGTCGCCGTAGCAACGCTATCGGGGGGGGGGGAGATGCCACTACAGTCCCCAATAGCGAATAAATGAATTACGCTTTTAAAGAGACATCTGCCTACACACGAGGAGAAAGGAGGTCTCCGTGTTAATAAATAAAGAGTAAACTTTGTACGAGCGTAAAGGATGGCAGCGCGTACACACACGCACGCACGCACGCATGCACGCACGCACGCACACACACACACACGCACACACACACGCACGCATGCACACACACACGAACGCACGCATGCATGCACGCACGCACGCACGCACGCACAAACACACACACATAAATCACCGTCGTGCGGTGGGAGCTGTGTTTGTAAACAAACAGATGGGAGAGTACATTTACTTCCAGATAAGAGAAGATTTATGAGACCGCGGCATCTCAGAGATCACCGAGTATTTACGAGGAGAATAAAACTCATTTTTATATACTCGTGCAAGGGCAAGAATAGTATAATATCAGGAGTCTATCAATATTGATAGACTCCTGATAATATATATATACATACGTTTATATAGAATAAGGTGTCATTTACTTACTTATTCATAATTTAAACCTTATTCTATTTTTACATTTTATTTTTCTATATATCTGCATTGGTGTCCGTGTGTTTTTACTTCTATATCTAAAAGTAACCATTGCGAGAGTTTTCCAGTGTTTTCACCACTTTCATGACACCTACCGTTATTGCTTGAGTAACAGCAATTGTCTAGAGTAACAATAAAATGTCTTAAAACCTTCGTATTCATTGAAAACTGCCAGTTTCGAACAAATCGTTTTTGTAAACATTCGTTTTCTGTCATCTTGAACTAACAGGAAGTATGGATTAGCTAATACAAGTTTACCAATTCTGCCATTAGGCATTATCGGCATACGATAAAATTTATTGCTGTTACGATGTGGTCAAATGCATTTTTCTATGCTATAACTGCATAAAATCTTAGTATTTTTAATGTTGGTGTAATCAGTGATATTTCCGCTGTCAGGTGAGACTATAATTATTCAGCTTTATTTAGTTTTCCTGAGAAAAAAATCTCGCAATAACCGTTTTAAGCTGACAGGTGAACATTTGACCTAAGCCTTTTTTCAAGCAATTGATAGTCCAAAATCTCGGGTGAAAGACAGGTAGCTGCGATAATTGTATGGATGCACTAGCTGAGGATTAATCTTATTTCCTCGTCCATATGTCATTTTACGTTCTACGAGTTGTCGATGATAACGAGTCATGCATTTTATCAGGAGTGTTCAATATTTATTACCCAGTCCTGGTACTATCAGCTACCTTCATCGTCTTTCAAACGTCTGATATACACGTTTCGTAATTAATCGCCTTATATCTGCGATCCATTAATCAAACTATCACATCGCGATATAATCGGTGTATTTTACAATGGAAAAGTGAAGGAAGAAAATGTTATCTGAATAAATAGCGTGGACTTCGTGCAGCTGCATCGTGTACATGCTCGGCTTCGCATCTACGCAGTTAAGATGCACTCACTGTTGAACCCTAGCACCGCACACAAACAGACGGTCTGCGGGGGGTCTACGTCGGGAAACAACATTTTCGCAAGAAACTCGCAAAACAACGGAAACCGCGGCGGCGCGCGCCCCGCAAGTCAACGTACTCGCAATGCGGACATCGCCTCGGCAGCACTCGCGTGCGTTACCGTGGCAACGAGTTGGTTGGAACTCGGTCGCGCGCCACGACGTATAGAAACAACGAGAAGAGGAAGTCAAATTAACACGTACGCGCGGACCGATGCTGTTGTTAACTACCTCCTGCCTCTCTCAAGAGGCAGACACACGCGAGCGTCTCTTATGATGACTCATCGACATAAGTCACGCGATGGGAAGGAAGAAGTTTAATAAAAAAAAACGACGCGCATAAGGCACTCGCACAACTTCCTCCTCCGTCCAGAATTCACCGATTCACTGATTCCGTGCATGAAACGTGCACTATGGGTGCCGACACGCGTACATGCGTCATGTACAAATCATATAATGTCAATTTGGATATATCTCTTTCATCGGCTCGCTTCTTCGAAGAATAAAGCTACAGTCTTAAAGTCTTAAACGACCACATGCGGGTTTCTCAACAGTCAGATAGGTATAACAATATAATAAGCAACATCGTAGAACGAGAGTATTATACAGCAATAGGAGGTCGCGGGAACAGTTCGACCAACACAGACGAATCATCAACTATAATTTTAATAACAACTCTTCTATCACAAAGAATGGCAACTGAATTAAGATAATAGACACCTGACGATCAAATAATGGCAATATATCGATCAAATATCATTCAATACGTGCGCATGGTGCCTGTCAAAACCAAGATCTAATCGATGATTGTAGCATCTGCTGCAACCAACAGTAACCGTATTAGCTAGCAGCGACATCTCGCTTCAGTTCTGTTAAGTAGCGGCCGAGTTGAACATCAACACCTCATAATGGATGATTCGCAATATCTTCATCCGCCATGAACAAATATGATATGACGTCAACGTCGAAACTACTGACTGGCATAAGGCATCCATCCATGCACCCACTGGTGCGCGTACATACACCCTCCGTGAGCATGGACTCTCTTCCCTCCTCCTCGCCTTGCTCTCGCGTTTGCAGATCAGTTCTCCCTATATGGTCGACTCCATCTCGCAGATGGAGATCTTCTGCGGGCATCTCGGCGCTTGCGCATGCGCACGCCCGCGCTCGCGTCTCCGCGTCTGCCAGCGCTGCACGCAGGGAAGGAAGAACAGCATGGCCCCGCTGATGCCGACGGCCGTGCCCATCATGTAGAACGAGTAGTTGTAGTTGTTGGTGATGTCGAACAGCCAACCTGAGCGAAAAAGACGACGGAGAACAATTGAGATGATGATGATGATGATGATGATGATGATGATGATGATGATGATGATGATTTGTCAGCACGTACCAGCAAGCGAAATTAATACACGGTGTGGTATGTGTGGGTGGGGGTGGCGCCACCGTATCATGCGAAACTAGCGTAAAAAGAAATACGCAGTGGCTACGCGTACGGTCATCTATTTAAAGCTCAGCACAGATTCCCAAATCCACGTCACGATTAGGCCACGCCCCCTTTCAAATCGTTTATTTTACTGGATTTACTATTGCTTCAAATATTACAAAAACACATTTCTTTGATAAAATACCTAAAGGTAAGTAATGTTATGGTAAAAACATATTGTTTATTGTTTTTTATTGGAAAAATATAGTTCACATAAGAAATATATGACCGGACGCGTAGCCTGGGAGCTGGGCGTCCGGTAACCGGACGCGTAGTCACGGCCAAAGAAATAAGGCAGAGGAATAATAAAGAAATAAGGATGCCCGTATAATATTTTACTGGGGCGATTTTCGTTCAATAAACATTAGGAAAAACGCGCGTGATTGTCAAAAAATCAAATTTTTCCACACTTATTCTAATCCATATATCTGCATATCTAAATAAAGGGTATTTTAACCTGACATACGCGGGCATGTAAACTTGTGGTAACTCTCTCGAGGTTAATCAGACTATAAACATTACGTGACAGTTTCATGTATAACAAGGAATGTTCATAATATGTTCCATCCATCATAATTCCATATCGGTTAATGTACCATGGGTCTAAACATCTAAACAAAATGATGAGCATGAAATATAAACTTGGTCATTCTTTTTTCATTTATTTAGTTATATAGATCACACGAACCATCGAGCCGAGATTATCAACCTATTTTTTCTCATTCCCATTTGCGGGAGAGGATAAATAACATATAAATATAAATAAGGGTAAGCACGAAAGAACATAAAAGAAAAAAACACAAGAGGCCAGAGAACTGGCTAAATGCCACTGCGCGCTTCAACCGCTTTCACACCTGTGACCTAACAGGTGGGGACGAAGAGCGAGTAAATAGGCCTGCATTATGCTGCGCCCGTGTGTCACGAAGAGTTCACGCACACGTCGTGTTGATCACATCAACGGGTTGTGCCGAGCGCCACATCGATAACATAAAGACATCGACGGAATATTGATTTAGCGATTGATCGTAACCGTAAACAGGCTGTCAAGGTCGCGGTCATGATCCATCGATGTGTGAGCTCGCTGTTATAGTCGCAGCCCATATAACATATCACCGACGCAATCAGACTGTAATGGGTGGATTACATGGGGGAGTGACATAAACATGAGTTAATACAAAACACGTTTATTTTATTATATTTAAAAAAAAGGTTCAATTCAAATTTTCATTTGATATTTATTTTAGTCAGTAGTAAGTTATTTCTTTATATTTTTTATCCGCTCACGTAATCAAGAGCATGTACGATACTAGTACGTCGTAAGACGTTATAGTAATGTTTTCCGGCGCATTTTGAACTTACGGCAGGAGTAACATAATCAATAGCACAGCACATAAACCCATAGAGCATCATAAAGATGGTTTATGCCCTCTCGCTGTTACGAACAACGTACGTATGCGCATCTTTCCGTCTTCCACGAAATCGCATTTTACGAAGAACCGCGATGACAGACGCGATTTTTACGGCGAAACCCCATAAACTATAGCGACGCGACAAGAAGTCCACTGAGGTTACGTTGATTCTCAAAGACTCACGTACGGTGTCTACAGGCGAAACTCGAAGGTAACGTGATGCTCTAGTTTTGCCACGCGGGTTAGTTAATTACGCAGCTTAATTTCAGCTTAAATTATAAGTCTGTTACCTGAGGATTTGCCTAAGAGAAGAATTTTCGTGGGTAGGAGAGTGTTGACGTACACATATGGTGGAGGGTACCTGATATATAATATCTCCTGATAATATCTAATAAGGTATCGAGCTTATATATATAACGCCAGTATATGACGGTTTATGAGGCTTACGTTGTAAGGTTTAAGGTTGAATGTTTATGTGCTCAATAATAGATATCAATGATCGATTGGTGGGCGGACAGATTATAGATTATCTGTCTAATCTATAACGGTAGATTATAGATTATAGATTATAGATTATAGATAATCTAAGCTATCGATAGATTAATAGATTATCAGATTAATAGATTAAGGATGTGGCGGAGAATGTGCGAGTCGTATGTATCTACACATACATACACAACAGCTAATAATGTATTATTACATACATATAGCTATCGAAATATCTATATATCAGGGGTTAATAATGACAAACATTTGTCATTATTAACACATATCCTATATTACTATATATATATATATATATATATATATATATAATACATATTAGATACATAGTTTCAGGAGTTTTAGAGTTAACACGTTAATAATGACAAATTAATTTACTTTATAATTTACTGATAGTTTGTATCGAAGAAATATGACGGTAGTAGAAACTATAGGGTGTTGACAGCTGGTCAGTAGGGTACACGTTGCAGCTGTGCGGCATACACAGTAGTCAGACTAATGCTGTTGCTTACTGTGAATACGTGAGGAGGCTGTTGCTTCTACATGTCGAGGACAGGGAGCGCTGCTTCCCTTTGTTGTTTGTCAACGTATTTAATTCTCACTACTAATTGGCTTTTCTTTGCAACAGGACGCCCCTCCATCCTTCCTTCTAGACTGACCTCACTGTACCTCGATCGCGATTCACGCTTCCAGCGCGCTTGCCCAACACGACGACACGCAGTCTGGCTGCAGTCTAAACCCCGCAGTCGCCGATGTTATGCCGTACCGTTCATTAAGTAATTAGCTATGTGTGACAGGCTGTATAGCTTATAGGAAAGCTCTCGGTGGATTGATTACGTCATCGCATTGACGTGTATAGACGTCTTACTAGCCGCTACCTATTCAATTCGCTGTACTAACTCAACACGGGTCGTACAGCAATATTGTACTGCAGTGGCAGAGACAGCGTTAACACACTGAGACTTCATTCCTTTCAGACTCTTGGTTAACAATTTAGAGAGGGAGTTAACAATTTAGAGAGGGTTAACAAATTTAGAGAGGGAAGGTGGACGAAGGAGGGGGCTATGCCGGACACGGGTGCACGTGTGTGTGCGGTGTTGTGTGTGTGTGTGTGTGTGTGTTGTGTGCGTGTGTGTGTGGTGTGTGTGTGTGTGTGTGGTGTGTGTGGTGTGGTTGTGTGTCGTGTTGTGCGCAGCCGCGTTGTGCTCGTGTGTGCGATTATTGCAGATTAATTGTTTGGCCATAGCAGGTGGAGTGAATCTATGTCGGGTGAGTAGGCTACCGTTTCCCAGCTCCATTCCACTCCAGGAATTACTATTAGTACTATTAGTGTGAAAGTACTATCAGTGACTAATTCATTAAACTATAATTAATAGACTATTACTAACTAATATTATTAGTGAGCAAAATTATAACTGCTGCTGTAGCCAGCCCGATGGTCCCGTAGATACTATACAATCTAACACAGTATAGGGTCACCCACACAAGTGGCAGCCACCACACTACTTCTACCGGCGTAGCCCCTTCACTCCCACTACACGAGAGCTACAGGGGCTACACCGGTAGAGCCGCCACCACACAGATTCGTCCACTCAGTCAACAACACACACGAGCTGAATACAATCGCGCACAGTTTACGAACCATCGGAGCGTGTGCAATTTTACAACCGCCGAAATACACAGCCGCCTGGCAACGAGGACAAGAGAGAGACCTCATCGATACGAAGCACCACATGCACTTGGAGCGTTTCAATAAAATAGCATGCTAAATAAATACGAAATCTATTTACTACCAAAGTCTTAATGTTTCTCTACTCTCCGCCAGCCAGCCACAGCCAGCTCCAGCAGCAGTCAGCAGCAGCCAGCAGCGTGTCAGCTCGTAAGACATACATGTTACATGGGAGCGTGTACATGTCAATACGCTGGCGTATATCGTGGGTTATTCGTGTGTTCGTGAATCGTATGGCGTATGTCGCTGGCGGAGGTATGCACTCCGTGAGTGCACTTTGTCTAGTTATGTGTAAGTGTGCAGTACTGCCAGTAGCGTGCAGCAGCGTGCGTGCGGTGGGCGTGTGTAGCATTGGCTGGAGCATTTGCTTAGAGAGTAGAGAAACATTAAGACTTTGGTAGATGATTATGAGAGATGATGATATGATGTATGATATTATGTAGATGATATTAGCATGATATTTTATTGAAACGCTCCAAGTGCCTGTGAGAAGAACCAAGCGCAGAGTGCAGATATCCCCCCCCCCCTCCACACACCCAACCTGCGCAGGTTCCAAAACTAGAATTCCAGATAAAACAAAAAATCCCGCCCAAAAAATCCTCTTACGAAGTGTCATGGCGTTATCTAACGACGAGGTCACGGCTGCACGTCGGATCACCTTTCGCTGGCCCAAATAAATGTTTTCCGCCGCGCGCACCCGTGATTAGCCCCGTTAATCTTAACGACACACTTAACGGCGTCTACGTGATAGATTGGAGGATGACTCACACGCAGCGCTACTACGCCTTGCTGCTATCGGGTTTATAAGAACACGTTCTAGTTCGATACGGTGGCGTCAATATCGGAAACACGAAAAATACATTCTTCTTTCTAGTTTCCTCTAAAAATACATCGCCGAACGACCTAGTAAGTGCATACTGCTGTCACAGAGTCGGCTGTGAACATTCCGACAGGCGATAACGACAGACGGGCGGACAGGCGTGTAGAAGGGAGACACGAGCTAGAATCTGATCTTCTAGTAAGATGTTTGTTTTGGGACGCTCTGTTTTACACAAACGGCGGTATCGCGGGCGGTAAAGTACGTGTTTTGTTGATCTTTCGCGGGTTCTAGATATGTGATCACACACACACATACACATACACACGCGTACACACACACGCACACACACACACACGCACACGCACGCGCACGCACGCGCACACACACACACACATACACACACACACACACACACACACACACACATACGCACACGCACAGGCGCGCACACACACATACACACACACGCGCGCGCGCGCGCACACGCATGCATACACGCGCACACACATGCATACACGCTCACACACATGCGCAGACATACACACGCACACGGATACACACTAAACCTAACCTCGTCGGTACATATCTGTGCAGCACACTTCATCGAACCAGAAAAGCGTAGATGCGCATAATAGGCCTATACCCAAAGGTACGCTTACGCGATTCAATCACATATTATTAATGCATGCATGGCTGTATCAAATACTTTATTGAATTGTAATGCAAATCCAGTTTACTGCAGCGACGTTATCCGAAAAAACCCAGTTCCACTGGATTTTCACGAAATAACAACATGCGAATTTGGCGTTTGAGAATTGACGCGATTTGCTCGCGTGACGTGTACGCGGCTGTTTCTACGAAACCTCGAAAATGAAACTAATAATAATAATTTATAATATCATCCGTGATCATGACGGTCAATAACTCAAGACGGGCAGTGATTAATGACGGACCTTGCCACGGAGGAAATATGGTGTCAGTTCGGATAGAGCGCTGAGCACTAGAGAGAAATAATGAACGGTTATTGTCGAGACGCGAGATCGGACCATTTCAATTATCTGGGGAATTGGGAAAAATACCACATGTATGCATTTATCGTCATCCGGCAAAAATAAAGTTAATCGCGACGCAGAAAGCCCTGAACTGCGTGCGATCATTTAAAATTGGAAATGCCATAATTTAACTGTGTAACTGGGAATTGACACCCCCGAGAGATCATCCTTTCATTCCTTCTAGATATACTGATAAGCGTAAAGAAACATGGACGTCGATCGATTCACGTATTCTTCTAACTACGTAACATTCTTAACTACGTAACATACGCATACGTTACGTTACGCATACGTTACGCATACGTTACGTATACGTTACGCATACGTTACGCATACGTTACGTTAACTACGTAACATACGTATTTCTAACTACGTAACGTTCTTCTAACTACGTACATCCGCGGTCTATAGGGCGCCAGCTGCCCTAATGGACGCCGGACCTTTCGATTCAAGTATGTCATTACTCGATAAACAAGGAGGGCTGCTTGCTTACCGAATAGTGAAATAGTGATATAACTGGAGTGGGCATATTCGACATAGGAGCGCGAATACTCACACAAACGCTCACGCACGGGCAGGTGCACGCACGCGCACACACAAACGCACACGCACACACGCACGCAAGCACGCTCGCACACACATCCAAACAAACACACAAACACACAAAACGCAACACAACACACATGTACACACACACACACACACACACACACACACACACACACACATACGCACACGCGCACACGCGCGCACGCAC
>NW_014577942.1:65275-68024 GCF_000485595.1 Priapulus caudatus
ATTAATTCGGGATGTACCTGCTGTATTATATATTGATACACTGCTGTATTAATCGTATGTACCTGCTGTATTAAAATATATGTCTGCTGTATTAATCGTATGTTACCTGCCTGCTGTATTAATATGATATGTCTGCTGTATTAATCAAATGTACCTGCTGTATTAATATGATGTGTCTGCTGTATTAATCGTATATGTACTGCTGTATTAATATGATACACCTGCTGTATTAATCGTATGTACCTGCTGTATTAATATGATACACCTGATGTATTAATCGTATGTACCTGCTGTATTAATATGATACACCTGCTGTTTAATCGTATATGTACCTGCTGTATATTAATATGATACACCTGCTGTATTAATCGTATGTACTGCTGTATTAATATGATATGTCTGCTGTATTAATCGTATGTACCTGCTGTATTAATATTGATATGTCTGCTGTATTATCGTTATGTACCTTGCTGTATTATATGATGTGTCTGCTGTATTAATCGTATCTACCTGCTGATAATTAATATGATACACCTGATGTATTAAATATGATACAACCTGATGTATTAATCGTATGTAACCTGATGTACCTGCTGTATTAATCGTATGTACCTGCTGTATTAATATGATATGTCTGCTGTATTAATCGTATGCACCGTCTGTATGATTATTGTATACGTGCTGCATTAATATTCAACATCAGTTAACTTAATACCCATACCTAACGTGCTCTTTCACGTAATAACACCGCATATACCTGTCACAGGAATTAATACCTCACACGCATAACACCCACAATGTCTTACACACCCGTCCTCCTAATATCCCACACCTATAGCGCCCATGTTGTCTCTCATACCCGTTCTTCTAACATCCAACACCAACAACACCCACGCCCTACCTCCCCCCCTCCCTCCCCCGCACTCCTTCCCCCACTAGCGCCACCTACCGGTCGTCACGCCGAAGATCGCCGCGTAGATCGCGAGCGAGACGAAGTCGACGCAGAAGACGCTGGCGATGCTGGCGACGCCGCACACCGTCAGGCTGGCGGCGTACAGCTGCAGGCGGTTGACGCGCCGGTGGTCGGACGCGTAGCCGAGCGCGACGCGCGACAGCGTGTTCGCCGTGCCGATGATCGAGATGAGACGCGCGCCGTCCTCGGCGGCGATCGCGTGGTGCACCGCCTTGTCCGGCAGGTAGATGTACGGCACGTTGAAGCCGACGCTCGTCAGGAAGTTGGAGACGCCGAAGAGGATGAAGACGGCGTCGCGCAGCAGCGACATGTCGGTCATCTCGCGCACGGCGTCCGTCATCGCGTCGGGGCAGCGCAGCCACGCGGGCCAGCCGCAGCGGCCGCGGCGCGGCGACGCGGCGACGCGGTGGTGGTGCGGGATCGACGTGATGCTCGTCAGGTACAGGTCCGGGTTCGACATGTACTGCGGGATCTCGAGCAGGCTGCCCGTGAAGAGGATGTCCTTGCGGTACATGATGCCCGGCGTCGTCGTCGACGCGTCGTGCGACTCGGAGTGGTGCGTGTGGCTGCGCGTGCGCATGCGCGCGTGCTGCATCGACTTGCTGCTGCGCGGCTTCAGCTCGGGCGTCATCGTCACCGACGGCGCCACCGTCGTGAGGGCGACGAGGTTCGGGTTCGACTGCGTGACCCTGCGCGTGGGAGAGAGAGAGAGAGAGAGAATGGGTGAGATATGCGTTAGTGGTGGCGGGTGTTTGTTTGTATGTGGGGTCGACTGCCAATGCGAAGGTTCGATGGGGATTAAAAGAACACGACCGAGAGACGTTTTTGCAATCGGGGTTACAGCAGGATGTGTGTGTAGCTATCGTTGACGACTTGTGTTTGACTGAACTCGTTGGAGATAGTTGGAGGGCCATATAATGTTAATGTTAAGACTAAATTTGTTTCCGACAACAGGTCCCAGGTCATAGTTAAATATGTCTGCTTGATTTTAGTTATATTTGTTAGGGGTTTAGCACACTCAGCAGCAGCACTACTTGCCTCTCTGTTATGCCCAGGTACTCGCTCTGCGTCGGGCTGAGGAATGGCAGCTTCGGCGACATCGGCGACAGCTGCCCGTCCTGCGTCCCACCATCCCCGCCGAGCCCCTCTTCAGCCGCCGGCAGCGCCACCTGTTCACCAACATTTCCGTTGACGAGCGGCCGGTTCTCATCCCGCGGTGGCGCCCCCTTGCGACCGTACGCGCTGTTGTTGCTGCTGCGGTTGTTCGTGTACTCGCTGCCGCTCGACGTGCTCGGAGTGCGCGACATGCCGCCAGCCTCCAGGGGGCGCATCAGCGCACCGCAGACGATGCAGTTGAGTATGAGGCCGGCGTGCACGAGCAGCGCGCCCTTCCACGTGTACTCGGTGATCAGGTACTGCGTGAAGGGCGCGAAGATGAAGGTGCCAATGCCCGAGCCGCAGACGGCGATGCCCGTCGCCAGCGCGCGCCGCTTCTCGAAGTAGAACGTCACGCTGACAATCGACGGCAGGTAGGTGAGGCCGAAGCCAAGACCTGGTGCGAGAGAGAGAGAGATGTGTGGTTAATAATAAGAGAGTGAGAGAGAGAAAGAGGGGGAGAGAGAGAGAGAGAGAGAGAGAGAGAGAGACGAGACAAGAGAGCGAGAGAGAGAGAGAGAAGAGAGAGAGTGGTAGAACTAATAATAAGAGAAGAAAGAAGAGAGGAGGGTAGGTAGTTAAGTAAGTAAGAGAGGAGGGACGACGAGTAGAGAGAGAGAG
>NW_014577942.1:70506-73922 GCF_000485595.1 Priapulus caudatus
ACACACACGCGCGCACACACACACACACACACACACACACACACACACACACACACGCACATTCGCACGCACGCACGCAAGCGCGCACACACACGCACGCACGCACGCACGCACGCACGCACGCACGCACGCACACACTGCTGCGTACAGGCGTGTTTTGCAGGATTTATCTTCTTAGTTCATCGGTACTATCAGCCCAACACATAGTCCTATTTGCACATGGTCAACGCAAACGGGATTAACTCTGCTCAAGTATTTACGCGGAAACATTCCCGGCGCGTTCTTGGCTGCGAGGAATCGTAATTGGGACATCAGCAACACTAGACACCGCGTGTGGCTTCTATATAAATACGGTTACGTAACGTATTACGCTGTACAGCACATATCTATAGTGTGAATTAATTTATCGCGCACGACGCACTATAAAGCACTGGTAGTCTGGTACTATACATCCTTTCAACTCGCGTAACTTTAACGCACGGCGAACAAGTGCTGAGCAAATGCAATCACGACCCGTTTGCACATATCGCGCCAGCTTGTTCAACACGCGGAATGTTTGCGCGTTCGAAACTCAATTGCATTCAGAATTAAATCGGAGTTCCCGATGAATGAACGAACACACTCGACTAACAAGTAAAATGTCATTTCGATCGCCGTGTCGAGTTGCTGTGAACACAGGCCCTGTAATGTGTGTTTAGCGGGTACGATATAGTACATGACAATTACATCGTTCGTTAGTTGCACCATTTAAGTTTTTCTATCGTTTAATTGCATGTATTTTTGTTTTTCAGAATTTTCGTTTCGAATAAAAACGAGTCTGCAATACGCCTACACCTAAACATTTTCAAAAGTACTACGTCCGACCGCATGGCAAATTTCGCAACGCAATTTTTCAATTTTTAGAAAAATATTTTGCACAACGGTTGGACTGATAGACAAATTAAAGTTCGTAAGTGTGAGTGGCGCGGTTTGTGGGTCGCGTTCGCAAATATTAGAGCAGATAATCGAGCTTATTCTCCCTATGTTTGTAGATCAAGTTCTCAGAAGCAGCAGTGCATTCGCGTTTGGCATTTTGTACTATACCAGTTGACACCGGGTATAGCTACAGTTAAATTCCCCTCCGATTTACTAGTGCCATCGTACGCGAGTAGCACGTGGCACCACAGAAAAGGGTTGCACGGCCATATACGTCTGTCATCAGCTGTGTCTGTCGGACGACCCGTTACATAACAATTACGAATATCTCTCGTGATCATACGGCCGTAAGTGCAAGAACCGGCTATATCTCTCTCTCTCTCTCTCTACTTATCTCTATTTCCCCTCCCCCTCTCTCTCTAAGAGAGAGAGAGAGAGAGAGAGAGAGAGAGAGAGAGAGAGAGAGAGTGAGTGATGGGGTGAGCGGTAAAGCACCGCCTGTGGATGAGGCCAAAGCCAATTAGTAACTACGATGTACATGTGTTATTTACGCTCCTCCACGTTTATGCAAAACATCAAGAGCCCATTAATGGCCCGTTAACGAGCTCTTGAAAACATCTATATACCTAAGATCTAATTAAATTCTCTCCATGCACAGACAGCGACACAGCCGCACGAGGGTATAAAGTACATTCGCAATCAAATGTGAATGTTTAAACAAGACAGCGTGACCCAGAAGTACAAGGGTTAGGTAGATACAAATCAAGAGTAGATAAATAACATTATCGTTATTTATCTACTCTTGATACAAATGCATGACGCCGACGTTAAAATAAAACAACCAAAGATAGCAACACCAAATATAGGTTTCAACCCTTTTCAATTTTTGCAATTTTGTCGATTTTGTCACGCAACACGTACTACAACGAGATAATGCGCTTTGCAAACACACGCTGCGTATTTTTAAACTGATATCAGGAGCTTATATTAGGTTTGTTCACGATACATCAATAGATACGTACGATGTGAAATCGTTCGCTTTTCGCTACGTTTAAACGCAGTTGTAGAGTATATAGTGTTCATGCTTGGCATGAGGAGAGATAACGCTATAGAGCTAGCTCTAACGTAAGAGCGAGATTGTAACCGTCAGCGTTAAAAAAGGTCGACTTATAAGAAATGTTTCTAATAATTCTGACGTATTCGTATTTCCGGGAGTAAATAAACCCAAATCACAAATCTTTGTGATTATTTACTCCTGATATTACGAAGAACAATCCATTCTGTTAAAGAGAAATCTGGTTAAATCTAGTCGTGACATCTCTACATCACTAGATTTACACACGAGATTTCTACGAAAACGACATTACATCATTCGTGGTTGCTTTCATTCCTCTCTGTTCGACAGGAGAGAAACCGACAGCGCCAGCATCTCTGATCGATCACAGAGAAGAAGCCCTGACTAAGCGAAGGAAGACTTAAATACTCACCAGTGATGGTACCGAAGGAGATGTAGAGAAAGCCCAGGCTGGGAGCGAAGATGCTGATGATGCAGCCAAAAGAGGCTATTACCGATCCTAGAATTGTCACGGCGCGGCAGCCGAACTTGTTCACCAAGGCGCCCGCCAGCGGACCTGCGTGCGACAAACAAAGATCATGAGAAGTGCATTCATATATAATTTTTACATTTATATTTATAGATTCATAGGAGACGAAAACATAAACGACATATTCACGCAACTGTCAGTGACGGAAACGACCCGGTACAATGTTCCATAACTGATAGCTCTAGTACTATACACCTTGTTGCCACATGCCTTAGCCTGTGGCAACAAGGGCTATAGTACCAGAGCTACATGAACCGAGATCATACGCGTCACAAAAAACGGCCCTTATAATATAAATAATATAACGTAGAACGTAATATACATGTATATATATATATATATAGTCAAGCCTACTTATGATAATGCAATAAATGTGCTCCCGCTAACCCTATAGGTTTCATAGCATCGAGTAATAAGTTGTTAAAAATAAGTGAAGTCGAAACTGGATGAGGGCATAGTGCCCCGTGGTCTTCATTTTCAAGAGTCGACAGAGATCAAAAGACGCGCAGCCGTAAGAGCTATATATTATACCCATCCCTGTTCAAACTCTCCTCTCCACACGCGGCGATATTGACTCTTCTGTAGCTTGAGGTATATACATTAACATGCGCCGTTGAAAGGATTTTGTGAAAGGATGCGCGGCGTATTACATGATCAGAGCCGTATTCGTTTGAATGCTTTTAAATTTCCGTCGCTATACTCGGTGACATAAACGCACACCGCTGTGCAAAGGCGGCATCCTATAGAATAGAGAGACGCGTAGGCAGGCAGACGTATAGTTAGTTACCGCTGCCGCAGTAAAAATTGACTCCGATTCAAACGCACACACGCGCGCACACACACACACACACACACACACACACACACACACACGCACATTCGCACGCACGCACGCAA
>NW_014577942.1:75339-82682 GCF_000485595.1 Priapulus caudatus
TGTGCGCGCACAGCACGAACGCACGCACGCACAGCAACGCTACGCACGCACGTCACGCGACGCACGCACGCACACACTGCTGCGTACAGGCCGTGGTTTTGCAGGATTTTATCTCTTAGTTTCCGGTGACTATCAGCCCATCTCTCTCTCTCTCTCTCTCTCTCTCTCTCTCTCTCTCTCTCTCTCTCTCCCGATCTCTCACTCCCTCTCCCTGGCTCTCTCGCACTCTCCTCCATCTCTCTCTCTCTTTCCCCTCTTTCTCCTTTCATCTCTCCCCTATTCCTCCTTCCCACTCCCCTATTGCTCCTTCCCTCTCCCCCTCCCTCTAGTCTACGCTCCCCCGTCACTCACCGGATCCGAGCGTCACGCCTCTATCTTTCTCTCCCTGCCCCCCCCCTCTCTCGCTGTCTGTCTCTTTCGCTCTCTCTCTCTCTCTCTATTTCGCTCTCACTCTCTTCCCCTTCCTCTCCCTCTCCTCATCTCTTCCCCATCTCTCCCCCCCCCATCTTCCCTACCTCTATACGTTCTCTCTCTTTCCCCTCTTTCTCCTTCCCTCTCCCCCTCTATCCTCCCTCTAGTCTACGCTATCTCGTGTAACTCACCGGATCCGAGCGTCACGCCGACGAGTATGGAAGCGATGAGCGACGTCGCGCTGCGACTGCTGTCGAAGTAATCGATGAACTCGATCAGGTAGACGCCGAACGAGTAGGTGATGCCGTCGGCGATGACGTGAATGAAGAAGGCGGCGAGGACGACCATCCAGCCCCAGCCTCCATCGGGCGGCTTCAGCGACGGCACGACGACCTCGTCATCGGAGCAGGAAGATGCGGAAGAGTCCCGTCCGTTGGGATGCTGCTGCTCGGCTGGTACTTGGTTCTCTAAGACGGTCGGAAGCGTCGTCATGGCGATGTTACGTGTGTTCGTCAGCGCTTATAATAATTAGATGCTACACGTCGGCTCGCTTCCGCTCGTGATGCGATACCGGGAAACCCCGCTCGTCGGCGTGTGCGTATGCGTGTGCGATGACGTCGCGCGGTGGCGTTCGCGCGCTGTCGGCAGCGTCGTCGTCGACGGGTCGGCGATCGTCGGGAGTTGGATTGTCAGCTGCTGTAACAATGCTCGCCGCGTGCGGCACTCCATCGGCGGAGGTGAACCAGCGATGTGCGTCGTCTGTCTCTCTCTCTCTCTCTTTCTCTCTCTATCTTTCTCTCTCTGTCTCCTTCTCGCGTGCCCACTCTCTATCTCACGCGCGCACTCTCTCTATCTATCTCTTTTTCTCGCGTGCGCACTCTCTACAGATCTCTTTCTTACTTTCTCTCTCTATTTTTGTTCTCGCGTGCGCACTCTCTCTCTCTCGCTCTCGCTCTCTTTTTCACACACACACTCTCTCTCTCTCTCAATCTCTCTCTCTCTCTCGCTCGCTCTCTCTCTCTCGCTCTCTCTCTCACTCACTTTTTCTCTCTCTGTTTTTCACGTTCACTCTCCCTTTTTCTGTCCGACTGCCTTTCGCCTTCTCTCTTGCCCTCTCTCTTTCTCACACTCGCTGTCGTAGTGCTCTGCACCGTAGTCCTCGCCTACACACGCGCGCAGACGACAGCTAGCAGCAGCAGCACCAAAGTCTCGTCGTTGTCTCTCGCTGTAGATATAGATGCAGTTATCGGCAAAACGACAGCTCGAGGAGGGAGGTGAGATGAACTGGAGCGATAAGAGAGCCGCCTGTCGCAGCGAGGCGAAATTAAGTAAGCGCGCACCCGCGACACGTCGCCTCAGCGCTCGTCTCTTATCGGGTGGCTAGACTGTCTCCACGGCTGCCGTCGGCTCGCCGATTCCCGATGAAGAAGGAGGGGTGTCAGTCTACGATCGTCGGTCACTTTTTTGCTCTTGCCGTGCGTGCGATCGACCACGTTCGTTTGTGTGCGCGGGGATTACCACTGGGAGGCGTGTAATACGAAGTGCACGTTCACGCGCGCGGGCCGGTGCCTCGCGACGACGCAACGGTGCTGCCACAGGTGAGGCGGCGGCGCTGCTGCGAAGCTCCGTATGTCAGCAACTAGCAGCGGGTCAGGTTTGCCGTATCTGTAGCGGGCGGTCCGGTCCGTCCTAGTTCGTGGTAACCTGAGAATAGATTGGTAAACGTAAAGTCCGTGGGCCTGAAAAACTCCCAGTGTCGGTAGTTGAATGTGGGTGATACATATATGAAGGTAGGGTTAGGTTGTGCATTGCTTTCATGGCCGCTCGTGAGTTAGTTATTGGAGGAAGCGTATAGACCACAGACAGGAGCACAATAGCTATCATGAGGGACCAGCGCACCAGCAAGTTTCTTCATCTGCTAGTATAATGAGGGACCAGCGCACCAGCAAGTTTCTTCATCTGCTAGTATCATCGCACGTCCTCTTGAGACGTCATACAGGAGGCAGCACGTGCGATACGTGAACCGACTATGCGTCGGCAGACGCTGCCGACGACGCTGCCGACAACGCTGCCGACGACGCTGCCGACAACGCTGCCAACGACGCTGCCGACGACGCTGCCGACGACTTCAATGCCTGCCGACGCAAATTCATTTCGCGTTTTCGCTTCTCGCACAACGAAATCAATTGCCAATTTTCTCGGCGCGATGAACACACGCAGGCAAGCGTTTGAAACACTCCCCCGCGAGCTTTACGGACCTAATCGCACGTGTTCCCGGCGCCGACATATCGCCATATCGCTACGAATAACATTGGGTTTAGCGTGGCGACAACGGATGTCGAACTGTCGGCTGGTTATCGCAGCGACGACGGCAGTCGGTCGCCCACGCCAACATACGCGCGCATCGATCGCACGGAGAAAATTGCGGCATAACGTAGCAACGACACCAACCGGCAACGAAACCATCGCGCATTTCTTGTACACGTGTACAAACGCACGCACGCACACGTATGCAAGCACGCACGCACACGTATGCAAGCACGCGCGCATACAGACACACACTCGCGCGCGCATGCACACACGCACGCACGCACGCACGCACGCACGCACACAACAAACAGAGAAAAGGAGTATGCGACTATGCGTGGCGCCAGTTTTGTGCAAATCTAAGCAGACAACACAGGCGAATCGGCACAAAGGCAAAATAAATCTTAAATAACTATTCATAATATCGTTATTAGTGTAATTAATAGCGATAACAGTATTAGTATAGCATTCAAAAAGCCATGCAATGTGGTCATGTGAGCTTTTCATTTCGCGGAGTGAAACAGAAAGTGTGTAACTTTTCATTTACAGGGTCTCATGTTCAAGTGCGTGAATGGGTTTGTACGCCGTATCATAATCATGTGTATGCATGTACCGTTGTACGTGTTAACTGTATGTAGATCTAGGCGCCTACGAGGCTACGTATGTGACAGTAGATTGAGATGTGTGACTGTAAACTGAGTGTTACGTATGTGACTGTAGACTGAGATGTAAACAGCGCTAAACACGCAGCTAGGGCCTGCATACCTCCCAAATTGACCGACCAATCGGAGCGCTCGCAGCTCCTCCCAAATCTACGCTTTTAATATTGGTGGCGATAACATTAATTAGATATAATATGCCATAAATGACGAACGGTTTCCTGCGCGTCGGTGACAGGTGCGCTATAAGGTATATATAGGGCTATAAATCATCACTACGGGGGAACATTGCACATTCGATCAACAGTCAGCTCAGTCTCAAGGCTGCATGGCTCCGGGTTAATTAAAGCAAGTGCAAAGAAAAGAAACTTTTTTCGGTTAGAGCCTCTAAACGCAAACCAACACACACGCACTCACGCACGTACGCGCGCAGCAAGCACACGCACACGCACGTACGCGTGCACATATGTACACATGCATATACAAACAAGTGCCGCAGAGCGACAGCGCTCAACTGACGTGTACTGTAGCCAGGTATTCTTCTGATAAACTCACTGGCAACCGAATCAAGTGCGCCCTCCGCCACCGCGTTCGCTCTCAGAGCATATATCTGAGATACTACTAATACAGATATAAAATCTATGATAGGCTTTGCTATACATACTGGTAGTACAGTAATAAAGGGGGCTCTAATAGCAAAAGCAGTTCAGTCCTTTGTTAACAGTCAACAAATCCATGTTTAACCCTCCTCTTGATGGTCAAAAGGTTATCAGACACTGACTCTTCGCACGTCAGCGGAAAGTAGATTTCATGGTCCTTTCAATAAAGTGATAAAAACGGTAGGTCAGCGCTGAAACAAAAAGGTTTTGCACTCGGTCCTTTAGACCATGTCCTCAGAAAATGTCTGATATCTGACCTTTCCCCCACTGCCCTTTGATCTGTGACCTTCAACTTCGCGCTGGTGATGGGTTTCCTCCCCATCACACTATACATCGAATATTAAGAGCGTAGGTCGAGCCGTTGAGATTTGTGCCGCAATTCCGTATTTCCTCCTATACATTATGTTAAGGGTGAAATATTCCCCCTCCATTGACACATCTTGACCTTTGACCCTTGACCCCCCAAATTCGACATCCCGAGTCTTTTTTGCGACCCCCCCCCCGACGTCCCGAATATCAAGACCGTACGTCGAACGGTTAAGATTTGTGCCCAACTGTTGACGGACGGACGGACGCGCGGACGGACGGACGGACGCGCGGACGGACGGACGGACGGACGGACGGACGGACAATCATGCGATTCTACAAGCTGCATCTGACTTCGTCAGCTGAGCTAAAATCATGGGAGCGTAAATACCCATGCGCGCACGAGCGCAAGCACGGACATACCCTCCTAGCTTTATACCGGCGTAGCCCCTTCGCTCCTGCTACAAGACCCCTGTAGCGAGAGCAAAGGGGCTACACCGGTAGAGCTAGGATATACCCACGTACGCACGCACGTACACGCCCACGATTGCAAAAATATGCAAAGAAAATATCGCACGGGTTCATATATATATATATATATATCAGGAGCGTATAATGACAAATATGATTTTTGTCATTTTGAAATTGAATTTCATTTCGACAAATTCGACATTTTGACAAAATGAAATTTGTCATTATACGCTCCTGATATATATATATATATATATATATCAAACATATGCCCGTGTGTTGAAATGATCTCAGGCATAGATAGTCTTCGCGCAGAGAAAATCTGAATTTTACTGCTTATAAATTTTATGCAATTTCTGAAAAGCCAAATTAAGGATAACTCGAATTTCACGTCTGTTTTAAGATATCAATCGTGTGGTGTGTGTGTGTGTGTGTGTGTTGTGTGTGTGTGGTGTGTGGTGTGTGTGTGTGTGTGTGTGTGTGTGTGTGTGTGTGTTGTGTTGTGTGTGTGTGTGTGTGTGTGTGTGCTGTGTGTGTGTGTTGTGCGTGTTGTGTGTGTGCGTGTTGTGTGTATGTGTGTGTGTGGCGTGTTGTGTGTTGTGTGTGTGTGTGTGTGGTGTGTGGTGTTGTGTGGTGTGTGTGTGTGTGTGTGGCGCAGTATGTATGTATGTGTGGCGTGTGTGCGCGTGAACGCGCTTCGTGTGCCCCGTCGGGATGCGCGCCCAGCTGTTCTCCAGAGAAACCGAAAATGTCACAACAGCCTCTAGTCACGTGACGTCAGACGACGAATTCAGGCGGCGCGCGCGTTTAATTATTCAGCACCTACAGAACGCGTTTACAAGATCGGACGCCGAGCATCGATCAACATTACAACCGCATTAACACCGAATAACAAACGAAGGATTTCACACCCACTCGAACAAACTCTCGCCGAATAGCGAATGCGCGAAGTAAGAAGGATCGGTATTATGATCCGGGTCCGATTGCAATAAGATACTGTGAACAGTCCGGCAGGTCTTATGCTGACGTACACATGGCAGATTCTTTTTCGTGTGTGTGAATCTCGTTCGGCGTCAACAGCAGACATCGAGTACTTAATACTTGCGGCTTACGCTGTCAACCGGTGACGCTATTACTGGAAATGGATGATGGGGGATGAAAGCTGTCGTCTACGTGCACAATTCACGCCGACGTCGCCTAGTTTTACTCTCAGTCTTCTTCAGATCGCTCTCTGTCTCTCTCTCGCTCTCTTTCTCCTATCTTTCTCCATCTCTCTCTCAGTCCTCATCGTCTCTCTCTCTCTCTCTCTCTCTCGCTCTCTCCTCTCTGCATAATCTCGCTTCTCTCTCGTCGTTTTCTTTCTGGTATCTGCCTCTCACCTCTTTTCTCCTCTCCTCTCTCATTTCTCCATTGCTCACTACTCCACACTCTTCTTTTTCTCCCACTGTGCTAATGATATAAAAGTGTAATCTCTACCGAATATTATAAATAATAACCTAGAGAACGGCTCAGCCGTACCGCAACGCTATCGGGGGGGGGGGGGGAAATGCCACTACACGTCCCCAATCGCTAATATGATTATTTGAGTTCGTGATGTATGTATCTAGTCTCCTCTATGTATCATTCCCTACTAGGCAGGCCAAACACGTCCAATGCGATCTGGATGGCCAATTTTCACCAGCGCCCATCTCTATACCCGGGAGTGTCCTTAGCCGAAAAAAACTGCCAAACCGTCAAACTCATCGAAAATCCGTGAAAAACACCTCTAACTTCGGTGAATCTCTCAAGCAATGTTAGGCACTGACGTACAGTGCTGCCACACAAGAGGCAATAGAAATCGATCACCTCATTCTGAAACCGTGATTGTGAACCCCGGAAACCTGATCAGCCGAGCTAAAACAAGAGCACACCGCCAGTTCAGCAGTTACGACTGCATTTGTTATCACAACAGGCTTTCAATGAGAAGCGCAACCCATTCGTAGCATGCTGTGCCGTCACGCTGCCAATACGTGCATGCCCGTACGTGGGAGCTCAACAGTTCGATGCCGCAGACGGCCAGGAATCTTACATACTTTCGCACCCAGAGAATAACACAAAAACTATTGTTATTCCAAGCAGGTTTTCAAATAAAAGTGTAATACCTATTTCGTACATGCGTATAATAACTATTTTGTCCATTTAACGACCACCATATTACTGATTGTATGTTCCAGGGTTTCTAAGTTGGTCTGTGCTGTCATATAAAATGTCATCACGTAACACAGTTTTCGCCATGCTTATTATTATAGACTGAGATTCTAAATAATTCATAATTGTTGTGCAAGTCGTATTGTCGATTTTTACCATCAATGTTTCCTATGTGGTCCGCATTCTTACTTAGATAGTCATGATAGTTACTGCGATTTTACCCAAGCGCAGCGGGTACCGCGGCTAGTCTCATATTATTTGAGTCGTATGTACTACTATGTGATCGTATCTAGTATGTAGTCTATGTATCTATCTTCGCCGCCCTACTAGGGCCGCGGGTGCA
>NW_014577942.1:82707-92776 GCF_000485595.1 Priapulus caudatus
TCACGAACCCGTTTGACACATATCGCGCCAGCTTGGTTCAAACACGCGGAAATGGTTTCGCGCGTTCGGAACACTCAATTTGCATTCAGAGGATTAAAATTCGGACGTTCCCGATTGGAATGATACGAACACACTCGACTAACAAGGAAAAATCGTCAGTTGCGACGCCGGTGTCGAAGTTGCTGTGAACACAGGCCCTGTAATGTGTGTTTAGCGGGTACGATATAAGTAACATTGACAAATGGACATTCCGTTTCGGATTAGTTGCACCATATTAAGTTTTTCTATCCGTTTTAATTGCATGTTATTTTGTTTTTCAGAAATTTTTCGTTTTCGAAATAAAAACGACGTCTCGCAATTACGCCTTACAACCTAACATTTTCAAAAGTACTACGTCGCGACCCCATTCTGGCAAATTTCGCACACGCAAATTTTTTCAATTGGGGTTTAGAAAAAAGTATTTTTGCACAGAACGGGTTGGACTGAATAGACAAATTAAAGTTCGGAAGTGGTTGAGTTGGCGCGGTTTGTGGGGGTTCGCCTGTTCGCAAAATATTTAGGAGCAAGATAATCGAGCTTATTTCCTATGTTATGTAGGATCAAGTTCTCAAGAAGGCAGCAGTGGCATGTTTCGGCGTTCTTGGGCACTTTTTGTACTATTACCAGTTGACCCGGGTATAGCTAGCAGTTAAATTGGCCCCTTCCGACTTTATCTAGTGCAGTCGTCACGCGAGGTAGCACCGTGGGCACCAGCAGGAGAAAGGGGGTTGAACACGCGCGGCATTATACGTCTTGTCGAGTCAGGCTGTGGTCTGTCGGACGGACCCGTTAACCATAAACAATTACGGGAATATCTCTCGTGATGGACATGACGGGCCGTAGAGTGCCGAGAGGAAAGCCGGCGTTGAGATAATCTCTCTCTCGTCTCTCGTACTACTTGATCTCTATTCGCCCGTGCCCTCTCTCTCTGATTCGGCGGGCGCTCGTCGTGCGTCTGTGGTCTTCTTTGATTCTTCTGCGTGCGCCCTCTCTCTGGCCGGGGGTCCCCTCTCTTCTCCTCTCGTCTGGCTCTCTCTCTCTCTCCTCTCGCTCTCTCCGTCGCGTGCGCCCGGAATCTCTCCTCGCGCGTCTCCCTGGCTCTCTCGCGACGGTCTGCTCATCTCGCTCTCTTCTCTGCCCTCTTTCCTCCTTTCACTTCTTCTCCATATTGCCTCCTTCCATCTTCCATATTGCTCCTTCCCTCTCCCTCCCTCTAGTCGGTACGCTCCCGTCACTCACCGGGAGTCGAGCGTTCACGGCCTCTAGCTTTCTCTCTCCCTTGCCCCCCCCCCCCTCTCTCTTGTGTGGGGCTCTGTCGTCTTTCGCTCGCGCTCTCTCTCTCCGGTTCTACTCTCTCTCTACCTCTCTCTCTCTGCTCTTTCTCTCCTCTTCTCTCTCCGCTGGCCCCCCTCTCTCTCTCGAGTCTTCTCTCCTCGACTCCGTATTTCCCTTCTCCTCTGCCGTCTCCTCAGCTCTTCCCGCGATGCCTCTCCCCCCCCCCACTCTTCCCTCACTTCTATCGTCTCTCTTCTCTTTCCCCTCTTTCTTCCTTCCCTGTGTCTCCCCTCCATTCGTTCCCTCTACGTGCTAGCGCGGGCGGGTTAGCAGTCCTCGTGCGCTGAGCAGCTCAGGCCCGCGATCCGAGCGTCCACGCCGGTAGCAGGAGTTGATGCGCGCACCCCCAGCCGATGGAGCGAGCGACCCCGCCTTTCGGTGGGACTGCTGGTCGCACACCGCTCACACTCCACACTCGCCCCACGCGAGCTGCAGCGAGGCTTAGCACCCGCGAGTGCCGCGGGGAGCGACGCTAGGGGGGGTGATGCCGTCGGCGATTGACACAACGCTTCCGGGTACAGGGGATTGCACTTCATTCGGTAGGTGTGCAGAGAAGTCGCGGGGTGGGAGCGGCGATTAGCGGGCGCGCCCGGACGGGACGGCCGCCATACGGAGCGCACCAACGCCTCCCCACCGCCCACGAAGCCTCCACGTCGGCCGCGCGGCTTCAGCGGACGGCACGACGACCTCAGTCATCGGAAGCAAGGAAGATGCGGAAGAGTCCGTCCGTGGGATGCTGCTTGCTCGGCTGGTATTGGTTCTCTAAGACGGTCGGAAGGGCGTCGTTCATGGCGATGTGTACGTGTGTTCGTCGGCGTTTAATAATAGATGCCTACACGTCGGCTTTCGCTTGCCGCGGTTCGGTGATCGGTAATACCGGGAAACCCCGCTCGTCGGGGCCAACCGCAGTGTGCGTATGCGTTGGTGCCGATGACGTTTCGCGCAGTGGCGTTCGCCGCGCTGGTCGGCAGGGCCGTCGGTCGTCGACGGGAGTACGGGCGACTTCGTCGGAGTTGGATTGTCAGCTTGCCTGTAACAATGCTCGCCGCGTGCGGCACTCCATCGGCGGAGGTGACACCAGCGAGGGTGGGCGTCGTCGTCTCTCTCTCTCTTCTCTTTTCTCTCTCTATCTTGTCTCTCTCTGTCTCCCTTCTCGCGGCCCACTCTCTATCTCACGCGCGCACTCTCTCTATCTTATCTCTTTTTTCTCGCGGTGGCGCACTCTCTACCAAGATTCTCTTTCTTACTTTCTCTCTCTATTTTTGTTCTCCGTGCCAACTCTCTCTCTCTTCGCTCTTCGCTCTTTTTTCACACACACACTCTCGCTTTCTCCACTTCTCTCTCTCTCTCGCTCGCTCTCTCTCTTGTGCCGCTCTCTCTCTTCTCTCTCTCTCTCTCTCTCACTCACTTTTCTCTCTCTGTTTGTTCACTTTCACTCTCCCTTTTTCTGTCCGACTGCCTTTTCGCCTTCTACTCTTGCCCTCTCGGCTTTGCTCAACACTCGCTCGTCGTAGTGCTCTGCCCGTAGTCCTCCGCCTAGCACACGCGCGCAGACGACAGCTAGCAAAGCACCAGCACCAAAAGTCTTCGTCCGTGTCTCTCCTGTAGATATTAGATGCAGTTATCGGCAAAACGGACAGCTCGAGGAGGGAGGTGAGATGGGGGAACTGAGCGATAGGGAGAGCCGGACCTGTCGCAGCGAAGGGCGAAATCTTAAGTAAGCGCGCAACCCGCGAACCACACGTCGCCTCAGCCGCTCGTCTCTTAATCGGGTGGCTAGACTGTCTCCACGGCTGCCGTCCGGCTCGCCGATTCCCGATGAAGAAAGGGATGGGGGTGATCAGTCTACGATCGTCGGTCACTTTTTTCTGCCTCTTGGGGCCGTGCGTTGCGATCGACCAGCGTGTCGTTTGTGTGCGCGGGGAGATTACCATGGGAGGCGTGTTAACTACGAAGGTGCACCGTTCACCGCGCGGCGCGGGCCGCGGATGCCTCGCGACGACGCAAACGGTAGCTGGCCACAGGTGAGGGCGGCCGGCGCTGCTGCGAAGCTCCGTGATGTCAGCAACTAGCAGCGGGGGTGCAAGTTTTTGCCGTATCTGTAGCGCGGCGGTCCCGGTCCGTCCTAGGTTTCGTGGTAACCTGAGAATAGATTGGTTAAAACGTAAAGTCCGTGGGGCCTTTGAAAAACTCCCAGGTGTCGGTAGATTGAATGTGGGGGTGATAACATAATACTGAAGTAGGGTTAGGCTTGTGCATGTTTGCTTGTCATGGGCCGCTCGTGGGTTTAGTATTATTGGAGGAAGCGGTTATGAGACCAACAGGCACAGGAGCACAAAGCTAATCATGAGGGGGACCAGCCGCACCAGCAAGTGGGTCTTCATCTGCTAGTAGTAATGAGAAGGGACAGCCGCACAGCAAGTTTCTTATCTGCTAGTATTCAGTCGCACGGTGCCTCTTGAGACGTCATACAGAAGGCAGCACGTGCGATACGTGGACAACGGACGCGGGACTAATGCGGTCGGCAGACGCTGCCGACGACGCTGCGCGACGAACGGCTGCCGACGACGCTGCCGGGACACAACGCTGGCCGAACGACGCTCCGACGAGCTGCCGGACGACCCGCCAATGCCTTGCTGACGCAAATCCATTTTCGCGTTTTCGCTTCTCGCACAACGAAATTCAATTTGCCAATCTTCTCGGCGCGATGAACACACGCACGGCAAACGCGCTATTGAAACACTCCCCGCGGAGAAGTTTAAACCGACCTAAATCGCACGTGTTTCCCGGCGCCGGACAATTATCGCCATATCGCTACGAACTAACGATTCGGGTTTAGGTTCGTTGGCCGGACAACGGATGTCGGAACTGTCGGCTCGGTTTATCCGCAGCGGGGACGGGACGGCAGTCGGTTCGGGGCCGCCACGCCAACATACGCGCGCATCGATCGCCACGGAGAAAACATTGCGGCATAAGGTAGCAAGCAACACCAACCGGCAACGAAAACCATCGCGCATTTCTTTCGTACACGTGTAACAAACGGCGCGCACGCACACGTATGCAAGCCACGCCACCGCACACGGTATGGCAACAAGCACGCGCGCATAACAGAACAACACACGCGAGGCGCCGCGCATGCACACGCACGCACGCACGCGCACGAACGCACGCACGCAACGCGCCACGAACGCACGCACGCACGCAGGCACACCACACACCAGCACACACACACACACACACACACCACACACACACACACACACAACACACACACACACAGCACACAACAGCACACACACACCACACACACACCACCACACAAGAAGAAGGAGTATGCGACCTATGCGTAGGCGCCAAGTTTTTGGTGGCAAATCTAAAGGCAAGACAACACAGTCGCGGAATCGGCACACCAGGCAAAATTAAAGATCTTTAAATACAAAGCTATTCAGTTAATAATAAGTTATTAGTGTAATTAACTAGCGAGGAAAAAAGTCATTTAGTAGTGAGGCATTCAAAAAGCCATTCAAATGTTGATGCATGTTGAGCTTTGTCATCGCGGAGTGAAACAGGAAGTGTGAACTTGTCCATTTACAGGGTTTCATGGGTCACGTGCGTGAATGGCGGTTTGTACGCGGCCGTATCATAAATCATGTGTATGCATTGTACGTTGTACGTGGTCAACTGTATGTAGATGTAGGGCGCCTACCGAGGGCTACGTACTTGTGAACAGTAGATTGAATGTGTCGACTTGTAAACTGAAGTTTACAGTATGTGATGTAGACTGAGATGGTAAAACAGCGCTATATAAACTGACGCAGCAGGGCCTGCCATACCTCCCAAAATTGATCCGACAATCGGAGCGCTTCGCAGCTCCTCCCAAATCTACGCTTGTTAATATTGGTGCGCAGATTAACATTAATTAAGATATAATATGCCATTAAATGAGGACGAACGTTTCCCTGCGCGCGCGTTACAGGTCGCTATAAGTATATATAGGGCTATAAAATCATTACTATCGGGGGAAACATTGCACATCGATTCAACAAGTTCAGCTCAGTCCTCAAGGCTTGCATGTGCTCCGTCGGTTATATAAAGCCAGTGCACAAAGAAAAAGAAAACTTGTTTCCGGTTTAGAAGCCTCTAAACGCAAACCAACACACACGCACTCACGCACGTACGCGCCGCGCGCGCGCGCGCGCCACCCCACCACACACACAACACACACACACACACACACACACACACACGCACCGCACGCACGCACGCACGGCACGCACGCACGCACGCAACACACCACAGCACACACACACACACACACCGCGCACACACACGCACACACACACGCACACACATGCACACACACACTCGTGTATCACGTAAACGTACGAAACCTTCCAAAAATCTGGATTGCGACGACGATTTTGGATACGCTCGCTGTTTCCTAGTTTAGTGTGAAGCGCTTTGTCTCATGTTGTCGGTATTTCTGCTGGCACCTACTAGTGTTGCTATATATATTATGAGGTGTTTGGTGACTCACCCATTTTTCGATGGTTTATGGTTTACACCTGCATCGTATTTAGACCTAACTATAACTAAACACGTAGTTCAATTATTACAAGAGCTTATTTATACAAAGACACGATTAGGTATTAATCATGAGCTAGCAATACCTAAACATGTAGTTCATATTATTACAAGAG
This sequence comes from Priapulus caudatus, assembly GCF_000485595.1. NCBI lineage: Eukaryota > Metazoa > Priapulida > Priapulimorpha > Priapulimorphida > Priapulidae > Priapulus > Priapulus caudatus. The sequence continues at coordinate 88,782 of NW_014577942.1, forward strand.
CTTATTTATACAAGAACCGATAGGTATAAATCATGAGTTCGCAATACCTAAACACGTAGTTCATATTATACAAGAGCTATTTATACAAAACCATAGGTATAAATCATGAGTTCGCAATACCTAAACACGTAGTTCATATTATTACAAGAGCTTATTTATACAAGAGCCGATAGGTATTAATCATGAGCTAGCAATACCTAAACACGTAGTTCATATTATTACAACTTACAAGAGCTGATAGGCATTAATCATTAGCTAGCAATACCTAAACACGTAGTTCATATTATTACAAGAACTATTAAAAGGGCTGATAAGACAAGATAAGGTATTAATTATTAGCTCTCGATCCTATGCCTTACGTACAGGCCGGTAGATGAAGCCAATGAGCAAAACATGCGCTATATTACATAACAAGACACCTATGTGTGTGCGGTGTGTGCGTAATGCACAGACGTGCGATTGAAATCCGTTAATAATCCGTTATGCGTCACTTACTGTCAAAATCGACAAATTTTCGACACGTTGAAAGCATTTTTATCATCGATCTACGTCGTGTTATCTTTTTTTCATTGCGCCCATAAAAAATATGCCAGATGTCTGTAGGGTTTCCGTAGACTGGTACACTGCCGCATCCTACTAATTAAGGATACGAGAATAATAATAATGACCGGTGCCACTGAGGATTTTCTAACGCCATCCGTCTATGCGTTTATGATGCCTAAAATTACAAGAATGGTACTAGCGCCGCACCACCACCCATGCGTTCATGCAAGCAAGAACACATAAACAATGCTTTAGACATAAAGTTGAACATTAAACATAAACTATACAGTTTACGTCCTCTTGGTACAATCGTAACATTGTTAACATACTATATAATAAGTACATAATATAGTAACACGGTACAGTAATATAGTTTATGTCTTCTCTTAGTTCTCTATACACAATCATAACATTGTTACGTAGGATACGTAAACACACACACACCACGCGGCGCGCGCGGCGCGCGCACACAACACACCACACACCACACACACGCAGCACGACAACACGAACACGCACACGCACACGCGCACGCGCACGCACAGCGCACATCGGCACACGCACGCACGCACGCACGCCCGCACCCACGCTCAGCACACACACACACACACACCACACACACACACACACACACACACACACACACACAACACACATATTATATATATATATATAAAAAAAAACATATATATAGCAAGATAATAGATATGGTAATATAGTATAAACTAAGCTTTATATGCTTTTTATGTTAATCCTCGGAGGGATACCTCCCATCAGCCTTAACGCCAGTAACCACATAGGGACGAAACGTGCGGGGGGCAATGAGTTTTAGCAATTGACGCGAATCACAAACGTCTGATCTCCGGCACGCCATGCGCACAACGCGGTTCGAATCCGGCGATGGTGGAGGGAAGTAAAGCAACGTGATCTATATATTTATATATATATACTATATATATAATTTACAAACTAATATTAACCCAAAGGAACTACATAAAACACCTAAATAACCAGGTAATTAAGTTTATTAAGCTCTTGGATAGGACACACTATTATAAAAGTTATATCAAAGAGTGAATAATCAGCGAACTTCCTGGGGGCCGTTTGTTCCACGAAACATCGTAAAAGTTTTAATGCTACAAGTTAATGCTACGAAGAAACACTTCACGACGTAATGCTTTAATGTTACGGAGACTAGCGTTGACAGGAAACACAGTCGCAGCTATTTAGGAAAACTTCACGGATATCAGGAAACATTACATCACACAGGCTGCTGATTGAATGGAGAATCCAATCACAAAAGAATTCGAAATTCAATACAGCATTTATATAGTACATCACATACTAATTTATGCATATTATTAGATTGGGCAACAGCCACATATAAATTGAAGATTTGATTTGAAAAAAACGGACCGGTGGTCATGGAATTAATCTGCACAAACAAGGGACGAAATTCTCACACTGTTAAACGCGGGGACGCGTGGGAATTCGTGGCAAAGCGTGGAAAACCTTTAGGAACAAGAGAACAAATCTGCCAATACGCCAGTTTGGTAAATGATATTGTTTTGTTTTCATTAGCGGTAGATAATAATTTGATTTTTGACGTAGATTTTCTCAAGAAAAGCACACATTCTATCATTATTATAAAATATAATATCACATATAAGGGGGGTTACTAATTCGTACATGTAACTGTAAACTGTGTTATTTCGCAATTAATATTAACAGTCAGTTACGAGAGGGTCTGAGATCGTAATGTTATGGGGATATTTGCGAGGATTTTTCGTTCTCGTAACCTTACGATGTTTCTGTCAACGGTTTACGAGTGGAAGTTAATGGTAAGACTAATGTTGCGACTAATTTTGTTTCTGACAACGGCCCCCTGGTTATATCAGGAGCTAATAATACATACATGTATACATCAGGTGTGAATAATAATATACTATATTATTAGCTCCTGGTTATATATAGATGAGTGGGAGTAACACGCGTGTGGCCACGCGCGCAAGGTAGCAGACGTTACGCGCAGGTATGTGACTATCGCACGTGCGCGCGCAGACGGCCGCATGCGCGAGAGTTTTTGCTCGGCGCTTGTTTTTGCGCGTTTGCGGCACAGGCACTTGGAACGTTTCAATAATGAAATGATTGAAAATATACACGAAATGTAATAACTACAAGGGTCTCAATGTTTCACTACTCTCTTTCACCTAATATTACTGATAATTTCCTGTAAATGCCTCCTCTGCATCACACAGGTACATCGCACGCACGCCGCTGTGCACGAACAACAAAAATTATTTGCAAAAGTACATTTTATGATAATTTTGTTGTTTGTGCATGCACAGTGGCGTGCGTGCGGTGTACTTGTGTGTTGCAGAGGAGCATTTGAGCGGCATTTACAGAAAGTTACTGTTAATAATAGGCGAAAGAGAGAGAAGAGAAACAATAAGAATTTTGGTATCAAATACATTTCGCGTTTATTTACCATCATTTTGTTATTGAAACGTTCCAAGCACCTGTGGTCCGCGGCTTCAGACCTACGATCAGATCGCTCCGTAGACGGAAGTCGGGGGGGGGGGGTGACGCATAATTTGTTATTCGATGCGAGGTTTAATTAGGCTACGCCCTCCACGGTGGTTACGGACACGCTACGTCCAAATCGTAATTAACCCGCAGCCGTCAGCTATTAACGAGGCGGAAACGTATTTTAAACGTCGAAAAAGAGTTTTACGATGGCAATTTTACGGGTAATTAACATTCTGGGCTTGCGGGGCGAAGGATTTACCATCTTGCGGGAGGGCTACCACCAACGGGGACTTCAGTGTTCGCTGCCAATACATACTGCTGTTGTTTCTTCCCATCCGTAGATGACGTGCCTTTCCGTAAATGTCGGCGCACGGTAAAACATTGGCGTACATGGTCACAGACGCACACGTGCGGTTTGCACTGCCTCCGTAACAACTCGCGCTCTCTCCAACGTCACGTTTGTTACACGGGGCGCTGCTATAGGCAAATGGCTTCACCCACTGATTCTTATAACACTACGTTATAATATATTATACAGTACTACAGTATAGAGTATACAGTATACAGTACTATATATATATATATATATATATATATATATATATATAATATAAACAGGAGTGAATAATAATAGATCTATTCTAGTCTATTATTATTCACTCCTGATATAATTATACTGCGTTAGTATATGGAGATCAGTGGCTTCATCTCGTTACGCTCAGCCACGAGTATGGCCGCTACCGCACACTGGGATTGGTTTCAAGCCACTCACTTAGTACTTTCGCTCTATGTAGTCTGACGGTATAGCGAGTGGAGTGGAGCTAATAGCAGGTCACGTGGCCAACAGAGACCGACTAGAAGCTCTCTCTCTCTCCTCTCTTTCTCTCTCTCTCTCTCTCTCTCTCTCTCTCTCTCTCTCTCTC
>NW_014577942.1:94263-97579 GCF_000485595.1 Priapulus caudatus
GTGTGTGTGTGTGTGTGTGTGTGTGTGCGCGTGTGTGTGTGTATGCGCGTGCGTGTGTGCGTGCGTGCGTGCGTGCGTGCACTCGTCCCTGACGGCGATCGGTGGGGGAGAACTCGTGGTCGTACGGCGCTCCTGTACTGGGCGACCCACCCACCATACCTCCTGTACGTACGCGCGGCCTGCCTAGCAAGCAAGCAAGCAAGCAAGCAAGCAGCAATTCACTCGCTATCGACCCGATGCGTTAAAAGCGTGATGTCGCTGCTATTAGTTCGTGTCGCATTCCTAACGAAACGGTGAACGATAATCTAAAGCTAAGCGTCCAGCGTTTTGCGTACACCCATTTCTTACGTTATCTCTACACTGATGCAAAGTCCCTTGACCGGAGCCGCGGCCTGATTGTGTAAGATTTGATCATCGCGCCGGGATGTATAATTATAGTCAGTCTAAGCGTATCTTCGCAAAAATCTATACTAAACGCGTGTCAGTTGCTGCTGTAGAATACTGCTAATTACCATTTGGCAAATTGAAACCGTCAAACAATTAGTTAGTATACTAAGGCGCATCTTTCATCGTATACCAATTCTGCTAAGCGGCTACCGCAGTTAGCTAGCTGTACTTCTAGACTCTCATCTATACCACAAATATCGAGAAAATCTCAGAAAAAGCTCGAGTTCGTTCCATTTTGAAGCCGGATGTCTCATCGAGTGAGAATCGCTCTAGAAAATATCAAGAGCGTATAAAGAAGCGTGTACCTTCTTTATACGCTCTTGAAAATATGCATCTCGTGACTATGGAATTTACGTCGAATTCTTACAAAAACACCGAATATTTTTACTTGCAATTTTCAGCTAGCATGTGATCTAGTTTTAAAACTCATTCACGCGCATGCCTCTTATATAGCGATTGCATCATGCATACCAGGCAGGGCGCAGCATGCAGTGTTTCAGCCGAGGTCGATCGAATGAGGCCTGGATGAAAACGAGCCATTCCTTCGCGTTGAGCCTGCGTTATATTATGTTGACGCTGAGGGTGCTACAAAACAGACATGCACTGGCCGGGTTTGCGTTGTCAACAGGTCGTTTCCCAGACTTGCTTATGACCTCCAGTTGAATTGGATGCATTCATACCTACTCATATATACCTACTCCTACCCTCGGGAACCACACCACATATCCTAAGGTACTCCGCCACCTTCTCTCTGCTTTACCCTCTCTCTGTATCTCTGGCTCTCGCTGTATCTCTCCAACCCATCTCCCTCGCCCCTTTATCCCCTCTCCCTGTCTCTCTCTATCTCTCTCTATCTCTATCTCTTTCTCTCTCGCTCTTTCTGTTTTAAACTCACAAACCACGAATAGTTCATTCGCATTTCATCTCTTCGACTATTCTATCGGCTCAGAGAAAGGGGGGCATTTCGGGAAACGTTTCGACGGACGTTGCGTGAACCATCCAATTAACCCCGCACTTCACGTTGTGCCAGCGAATATAACAAGAAAATCCTGTTTCTCCTCCACCCCGCACCCATGGCGACTCGCCAAGTATCGTTAACGCGGGATAAAACCAGGCTTCCTTCCCCCTCTCTCTCTCTCTCTCTCTCTCTCTCTCCTCTCTTTCTCTTCTCTTCTCTCTGTCGATATCGCGGTTTTGCTCTCTCTGGCGCTCGTCTCTCTGATAACAAGCTCCTCAGCCTGCCGGCCAACCTATGTTCGTGTAGCGGAAATGCGGAGGATGCGAATTCTAGCAGCTTCTTCATCGCTGATAGCAGCGGAATCTTCGTCGTCGCTGATCGCATCTCCTGGGCTTTCACCGTGAAGGGATTGCTGCTGACCGCCAGCTGTCCAATTCGTCAGCCAGCGCCAGCAGGCAGCGCGGCGCGCATTGCGCCGTGTCTCCGCCGTGGGGTTTTGCGCCGTCCGCGCCACCGGTGCAGTGCCCCGCAGCGAGCTGGTACAATAGACTGTAGATATACATTCACGTGCTTCGTCTATATTTACTCACAAACACGCATGCCGGCGACCTAGTTGCCGCAGGCGACCGCATCCTCCGCCGCTGCTGCAGCATCCGCATCAGCACGCGCCACATAGCGAGTTTAACGATGGGGCGACGCCAGTGCGACTCTACTCACTTTCCGTCATGCGGCGGCTTACGTGCAGCTTAAAGTGTTCTTCGGATTGCTAGCGATGCGGTGGACGGGCGGAGGAGGAGAGAGAGAGGGGGAGGAGGGAATTACTTAGCAACCAGTGAACGGTCGCTGACACTCTGTCGCGCTTTCGAGCGCGAGGAAGCACGCGAATCATCGTGTATATATATATGTGTGTGTGTCGATGTGTGTGATAGTGCGAATTTGTGCTTCTTTGGTGGCCTGTGTGGTGTGCGTGTTCGTGCGGTGCTGTGCGTGCGTGCGGAAGATCGCTTTTGTGCGTGCGTCTTGCGTGCGGTGCCGTGGCATGGCCGTTGGCGAGGAAGGTTTGCCGATATCTACGTTGTCGTGTTGTAGTTCGTTTTGGCTGTTGTTTAACTGGTGAGGGCGCGCCGGTATGGGCGTCGAACTGCCTGCCGCAGTTTTTCTAGTGCCGCACGTGACTGACGTCCGTGTCGCTGCGATCAGATGCGATAGAGACTCGAGCTGTCGTAAACTCGTCGACCTGCTCGATGTTGCCCATAGATTTACGACCGTTATTTCCTGGTTCTTTGCTGTCCGGATGAATTGCAGACAGGGGTACGGGAGTGTTCGGCACCTCGGGCTATTTACAGACGCGCGGTCCAAAGAGCCGAATATACTGGTACAGTCTCTACGAGAACTGCGGGGCGCGCGCTCGTGTTCAGGCGACACTTACCGGCTCTCAGAAACCCGATTCTCTCTTCCTTGACTCTGCTTATGGTGTAATTGGGTGATATACATTCTCGCGGTGAATGGCTGCTACGTGTGGTGAGAAAGGTCCTAACCATGCTGGTAATGGCTCGACCATGCTGGGTATAATGTTAGATGCTCTTACGCATTTTTTGTGGAGTATTACCAGGTTAGGGGTAATGGGCTTCATGTAAGTGATACCATGTAATGGCTTCTACCATGCTTGGTCTACCATGTGAATTGGTGCTTCTTATTTATGATTTTCAGGAATATTAACAGATGGTAATGGCTTAGCCATGTTAAGTGATACCATCAGGTAGTGCGTCGCGGGCATGTTGGGTAGGGCTTGTGATCATGGTGGTGATAAGTGGCCGTCTACTCCATGTTAGTTACCATTGGTAGATGGTCTACCATTTTGCGGTCAATAATTAGCTCATAGGTCATGATGCTGCTTGACCAATGTTGAGC
>NW_014577942.1:97589-101836 GCF_000485595.1 Priapulus caudatus
GCGTGCGTGCGTGCGTGCGTGCGTGCGTGCGTGCGTGCGTGCGTGTGTGTGCGTGCGCTGCTACGGCTATGGGCGTCGCTGCTGCGCAGTTTTCTATGCCGCACGATAGACTGACTCCCATGTCGCTGCGACAGGGTGGCTCGAGCGTTAACGACGACCTGCAGCGCCAGTCTACGACCGTAGGCGAGAAATGAACAGGGCGTCGGACGTTCGCAACCACGGCTTTCACAGACGTCAACAATAACTCTACATCTCCACGAACTGCGGGGGCCGCGCGCACGTCAGGGACACTTCCCGGGTTCTCCTAGAAACCCGATTCTCTCATCCTTACTCTGCTATGGTAATTGGTATACCATGGTAATGGCTCTACCATGTGAGTATACCATGGTAATGGCTCTACCATGTTAGTATACCATGGTAATGGCTCTACCATGTGAGTATACCATGGTAATGGCTCTACCATGTTAGTATACCATGGTAATGGCTCTACCGTTGTAATGGACTCCAGCATGGTAATGGAACCGATGGGGGAAACTCGAACTCGACTGTAATGATTAGCACTAGCTCACAGGAAACGTTACGACCAAGAATAAAGATTAATGTTACGACTAAAGTCTTTCTGACAGCGGCTACACTCAAGTACGCTTAGCCCCAAGTACTGCCTGACGAGCTGCCAGATACAGCACAGCGGTTACCGGGGTGCGAAATGTTTTTCCCCACTTGAGTTCCGGACCACAGCCAATCAGCGCACTCCATTCACTCGACTTTCTCGAAGCAACAATGTAAAATGAATACCAACTATCCCTAACCATACACCTAACCCTAAACCGTAACCGAACCCTAACACTAACTATAATCCAACCATATATATACGAACCATATATTACAAAACACTATCTATGGTGGGTCCGGAACTCAAGTGAGAAAAAAAATTTCGCGACCGGGGTATGCAAGTAAACAAGCTGGCAAGCAAGTTATGGCAGCTAGGCAAGGTGGTAGGCAGGCAGACAAGCAAGGTGATGGCAGGCAGACAAACAGGCAAGCAGGCAGACAGACAGACAGACAGGCAGCCAGCTAGTCGGGCAAGCAGGCAGGCAGGCAGGCAGGCAGACAGACACTGACAGACAGACAGACAGGCAGGCAGACAGACAGATAGGAAAGCAGGTATGTAGGTAGGCAGCCAGCCAGCCAGGCAGGCATGCAGGAAGGCTGGCAGGCAGGTAGGCAGGCAGGTAGGAAGGCAACCCCTTCTGTGAAGAATACATAGCGAAGTCGTCTGTGAGGTTAACGCGGAAATATCTACATGAGTCACCGCCCCCCCCCCCACTCTCCTTAACTTCTACTCACACCGAAGCGTCCCCATAACTCGCGTACAGCAATAGAAATGCGATAAAGAAACGACCTTCCCGCGATATTCGTGCGCTCGTGAGCTGGGACTGCCCCAGCTACGCGAACTCTACGCTCGCGTTTGCCTCCCTTCGACATATGATGGCTTCACTAAGAAGCATCATCTGTATTATATACAGATCTATATATATATATATATCTACCACGGGAAGTTTGTGCCGAATCATGGAAGGAGTCCTGATTGTACGCGCCACCGCAACATCAGGAGTGTCGTAATATAGACTATATTATGACACTCCTGGCAACATTGCTACTCACATCACAGCTAAGCACTGCGGCAGCCTGACTTCCCTCCAAACATAAACACACGCTGTGCAGTCAGCGGTAACACACCTACAGTCCTACACAGTGTTTAACGTTGTTGGAGCTGGAGTGCTGGCTAATATGCAGGCGATTACCACTGAAGCCATATCAGGCTACAGCCTCACTACGATCAGTCGATGTAACAAAACATTGATTGACATAACGGGACTATGTGCCTGTTCTATGCGCCTGTTCTATGCGCCTGTTCTATATGCGTCTGTTCTATATGCGCCTGTTCTATATGCGCCTGTTCTATATGCGCCTGTTCTATATGCGCCTGTTCTATATGCGCCTGTTCTATGCGCCTGTTCTATATGCACCTGTTCTATGCGCCTGTTCTATGCGCCTGTTCTATGCGCCTGTTCTATATGCGCCTGTTCTATATGCGCCTGTTCTATGCGCCTGTTCTATGCGCCTGTTCTATATGCGCCTGTTCTATGCGCCTGTTCTATATGCGCCTGTTCTATATGCGACTGTTCTATGCGCCTGTTCTATTCTCTATGACAGCAACTATTCTGGCATTCTGCTAGCAAGCAAGAGGATTTCTCTCCCGTTGAATTAGCTAGTATTAGCTAGTATAGCATCAGTTCGCCAATTCGCGAACACTCGATCGTTGATGACTCTATAAGACGGCCACGTCATCGGTACAGGAGAGATACATCGCTCGTCAGCAGTTGGTGTTTGACTCATCGGTGAACCAAGCGCTAAGCCGTGTTGGTGCATATATAGATCCATCGCACGAGCAAAGTACACTGGGGGCCGGGCACGATTAACCACTCACAACGACGTATTCGTCTTGTGTTTTCCCTGCATGCCCCGATCGCCACTGTGAACTTCGAAGGGCCTAGTGCTGAACTTTCGCAATAAATAAACTAACATATTTGAATTAGAGATAACAAAGTACTAGCAAATTTGTCTTTCTTATCAAACGCATTTTTAGGGTGTGAAAAAAATATAACTGACATTTATTCCCCAATTCTTTTTCTCGGCGTCTGAACACGTGACTACCACAATACAAAACATCCCCACTCACGTCTACGCACAAAATTAACGCCAATTAGCCAGGATGCTGCTAATTATAGCTATGTTTATAGTCACGCCATCGAGTCAGGACGATCGCTGTTAAAGGAATCCTATTACTGTAGCTTGCGTTGACAACAACCTTCTAATTTGATGAGCTACTGTGTAGCGGGAACAACCTTCACTTAATCCCATTTTATCAGGAGTAAATAATCACAAATAATGTGTGTGATTATTTACTCGTGATTTTATCATTTCCAGCCGCCAGTACGTGTCCTTAAACCCTGGCCACTATATACGTAATCAAGATCGAGCTAATACTACCTATAAATACCTATAATAATAGATATTATTAGCTCTTGACGTCATATACAGGCAGTGAATAACAACAAATTAGTTTTGCTTTTACTTTCTGGCTATATATACGTTACTATACTATATGTGCGCTTATCTCGTCATACATTTCCCGCTCACGCGTACGGATCGAGCGAGCGGCTTCGTTGCGTTTCTCACAAGTGTAATACGGTTTTACATCGCGGCAAATAGAAACGTCGATAGGAACACACCGCGGGTCTAGACTCCAGATGGTATGCGCTATTGTATTTTGTGTTGTGTTTAGAATAAACATCTGTTTGCTTTAGAACTGTTGTCTGCCGACTGTTATAGACGCCTATATCGACTAGTTCTACTACGACACTCCTACGACGCGGCATATCTTCCTCCCTAGACAAGGCCGTATATATTATGATATTTATCAAGCAACAACGAATTCTTATTGCGATGATATCTCGCGCTCACGCCAGACTAAGTGCCTCTTGATCTCCCGGCTGATGTTTGCTGTACATACGCCTGTATACGTCGCTTTCTATCGGCGCGTCAATATTTGTCCCCCCCCCCACCCCGGTGCTGTGGGCGAATGCTGCTGCACACATTCTCTACACGCGCGCGATGGATACATTGATCTAAAAATACAATGTTTCTAACTAACCGACTGACCGAGAAACCGAGAAACCGACCGACCTACAGACCTAGCGACCGCCTGACCGACCGACCGACCGACGGTCATGTATCTCTACCGAGCGACGGACCTACCGACGGGCCAACCGACCGACTGACTGACCATCATATAACACTACCGACTGACTGACCGACCAACTGACCAACCGACCGCCATACAGTCCTACCGACCGACTGATCGATCAACCTACTATCAAACAATCCTACCGACTGACTGACCGACGTGCAGTCCCACCGACCGACTGACCGACCAACCGACTATCAAACAATCCTACCGACCGACTGATTGACTTCCTACCGACCGACATTCATCTCTACCGAGCGACGGACCGACGGACCGACCGTCATACAGCCTAACCAACCGACCGACATTCATCTCTACCGAGCGACGGACCGACGGACCGACCGTCATACAGCCTAACCAACCGACCGACATTCATCTCTACCGAGCGACGGACCGACGGACCGACCGTCATACAGCCTAACCAACCGACCGACAT
>NW_014577942.1:102226-105434 GCF_000485595.1 Priapulus caudatus
GCGACCATCATACAGTCCTACCGAGCGACCGTCATACAGCCTAACCAACCGACCATCATGCAGTACTACCGAGCGACGGACCGACCGATCGACCGACCGACCGTCATACAGCCTAACCAACCGACGGACCGAGCAACCGGTCCTCACCAACAGACGAACCGACTGACCGACCGTCATACAGCCTAACCAACCGACCATCATACAGTCCTACCGACCGACTGACCGACCAACCGACGGACCATCACACAGTCCTACCGAGCGACGGACCGACCAACCGACCGACCATCATACAGCCTAACTAACCGACGGACCGAGCAACCGGTCCCCATCAACTGACGGACCGACGGACCGACCGATCGACAAACTGATTAGCAAACACACAAGACGACGTCTGCGACGACGTAAACCACTGCCGCGTGACGTGACAAGCGACGAAAGCGCGACAGCCTGCTAGTTATATATACGTAGTATTACGGACAGACAGGGAGATAGGAGATCTCTAACATCAAGACGAGAGTAATCTCTACGAGATTGAGAATTCACGCGAGTATATATATATCCATCTATCCAGGCAATGCAGCGCCAGCGTGCATGAGCGCGGAAATACATTGATCCACTAGTGTAAGCCGCCGCGACAAGGCAGGCTTAGCATGTATACATATATATCAGAAGTAGATAATAACAGGAGCGTATAATGACAAATTTGTCATTGACATATTTGTCATTATTGATAAATATCATTGTAATCATTGATGACATATTTGTCATTATACGCTCCTGATAATAAGGACTCCTAGGGTATAGGGATATAGGGGTATAGGGGTTCCCTATTATCTACTCCTGATATATATATATATATATATATCGATTATAATATATATATATATATATATATATATATATATATATATATATATATATATATATATATATATATATGTTGCAGTAGAATCATTTTAATCAGTTGGTCAAAAATTTAGTACATTTAGTTCTTTGGAATAAAATATGCATTGGTTAATTCAACCTTGCTTTCAATATCGTTATTAAAGTCAGGGATGCGTACATGATGCGATATTGGCTACAGAATTCGATGCGTAAATTATTGAATATTCGTGTTATATTGGTTCACGTGATTGTAGTGCTGCTTTGCTAGTATGCTTCGCGTTTGTTAGCGCTCGTGTTTATCCGGCTTTCATAACATTTCAAGAAAAACACCGCTGAAGGTAAGTGCCCAGTAACGAACTTATGAGTAACCTTCAACGATGCAAAAAGATGTAATTGTTTTGTTTCATCGCGTGGCATGAATTCGTATATGATATAGTCAATATTCATCTTTCTAAATGAATTTCACACATATGTGCGCATTGTGCATCTATTGATAATCCATTAACACGGGTAATATAGCGGCGAATTTTACATTAGTGTGCGTGTGTGCGTGTGTGCGTGCGTGCGTGCGTGCGTGCGTGCGTGCGTGCGTACGTGAGTGCATTATATTGCTTTCTCAAGCGGTGGCACTCGGTGAGGCATGCAATTGAATGAAAAGATTTCTCTTTCAAAAATTCCCTCGTAAGATTCTCAAGCAATGCTGTCCATTACGCAGCTCGTGATTGTCGGCGGACGTACGATAAATACATAGCACCACAAGTTGCCGACATGTGTCCGATTTTACGAGTTTCAGCTTCTTTATCCTCCCACACTAGACGTTTCTGCTCGCTATACCGGATCGGAAAACGACCAAATCCGTCAAATCGGCTTTCACGGGATCGAATGCGGATTCCGAAAATACTCTGTCGCCTGGGGAGACGTATGACAAGATATAGTTCAGCGCTACACTCATTCCAAGCGGAATGAGATGTAATTATTGTGAATACTAGTTTCACAGAATCTGCAGTCGTAGATTCTGCACCAGGTTTTTTTAGTGCCGGGCGCATCCAGTTTTGTCGCAAGATGCAAGCGCCGTAGGCGCGAAGCCAATCTAGGGGGGTCCGGGGCTGGGGCATGGCCCCTCGGAATTAGTGCAATTAGTGATATTAGTGCAATTAGGAGATAACCGACTCGTTTTTAGTGCCGGGCGGCAACCGCGAGTGCCGGGCACACCCGCCCACCGCCGCCCACCGTGGGCAGAACCCTGGTCATTGTCGGTACCAGCGTCACTGTCATCACCATGGAGACGTTCCGTGATCGGAACATCAGCGCCTGGAAACAGAAAACACTTAGACGTTGACGATACCGCTGTGGTCTGTGTCTCCCCTCCTGCATCGGCCCTCTGTCGTGCCCAATCACTCACACCCTCACTACCCTCTTTTTTTCACTCGCCATTTCCCTTTCTCTCTCCCGTCGCTCTCGCTTTCGCTCTCTCTATGTCTATCTCTCTTTCTTCCCTTCTCTTTCTCACATTCTCTCGCTCTCTCTATCTCTATCTTGCTCTCTCTCTCTCTCTCTCTCTCTCTTTCTCTCTCTCTCTCGCTCTCTCTCCTTTCCCTCTCTGCCTCATGCACCACGACAACATTGGCAGAGACATCAAAGTATTGTCGCCCCCAAACGGAGCATCGCGCGCACGGCAACGCGCACATAGTCGCGGCGTGCAAAACATACGCGCTCCGCTCGGCCCCCAGAGAGAATTCTATATATTCGATATTCTATAGCATCTATAGCAGCTAAAACCAACGCCGCGAGGCCTCCGATCCATCGGAATTCACCGACAACATCGTCACAGAGCTAACCAGAGCTTTTGATTCGCTGCCTGCCAAATGCCGACGACCCGTCGAGTTCACTTCGCTTTGTCGCGGGTTTTCGTTCGTCTAGGCAATCAACACGTTTACGGATTTAACAGATTTCGTATCACACGGTTGATTACTGTTGCCGACTACCCCGGCTATCCGCAATTTCCGGTCCGGGGAGTATTATACAGCTTTCGTTTGGTCGACACCATTTAGGTGACATTTTACTTGAACTCGACATTTTACTACGAGCGAGTTGATCCCGAGCAGCGGGTCACGCATACACACACGCACGCACGCACGCACACGCACACACAAGCACGCACGCACACACACGCACACACGCGCGCACCCGCCCACACACGCATGGCTCTCATGCTGGTGGACTTCCCTCTCTCACTTTCTCTCTTTCTTTCTCTCGCTCTCCCTTTCTCTCTCTCCCCCGCGCGCGCTCTCTCTCTCTCTCACTTTCTCTCTTTCTTTCTCTC
>NW_014577942.1:107252-119182 GCF_000485595.1 Priapulus caudatus
TCTCTCTCTCTCTCTCTCTCTCTCTCTCTCTCTGTCGTTGGGTTGTGTTCGCTATAGCAGTTCACACTTATCCCTGGATTTAGCCCTCGACGCTAAGTCGTCGTCGTCGGCGTAATAAATGTACACTGTGCTTGCGTGCTGAAACTCTCACACACTCGCGCGTTACTACTCGCAGTGTCTGCGTTGGCGATCAGCTGCGTTCTACTGCGCGCTGCGTTCCCTTAGCAACAGCCGGCAAACTCAGCTGATCGGCACAATGACGTGACCTCATCCGCTAGGCGCGCTGGCCAATCATCGCGCGGGAGGAATTTTCCACTCGGCTTTGTCTGCTAGCTCCGCACGCGCATAGCAGCTGGGCACGTGCCGCGCGTGCGTACCCCGTTAGGGTGTACTAGGGGTTGATAATTATTGGTCAGACAGGGGTTAGTCATTAGTGCTGTGACCGCTAATTGCACGGAACGGGTCGGATGTTGTTGACCGCGAGCTTGCGCGCGCACGTATCTACATCATCGATCTGCATGCTTACACTCGAGAGATGCTATATTTGGAGATATGACGATCGACGGATGTCCTTATAGCTCTGCGGATCGCAAGCCCCCTGGGGATGTTGGTATTCATAGGGTTATGTACGATAGAACTAAGATGCGTAGAGATGCATTGGCAGCAAGTCAGCGTCAACAGGCAAATAACGGCATAAATGCTGGATTGCGAGATTTTCTTTCACACTGTTATTATAGCGGGCTTTCCTTCCTTTAAATTATTCGTTATATGAATGCAATCAACTAGTTATGCTCGCACAAAACATTGCATATATATATATATATTGATTTACCGTTAGATGTATTGAGCTGTTTGATCTGCATGGTTAACCAGCAGTGGTTGGCTACAAGCCGTATATGTTCATACAGTTTTAATGAGCAGGCGAGAATCAAGCGTTATTGCTAGTCTAGACAATACAGTCGATCACTTGAAGTTATTCAATGGGTTGATAACAAAGTGAACTAAATATTCTCTTCTCTACAGACGTTTATGAGATAGAATATGCGAAAATATCAATGCATTATCCATATAGGTAGTGCACACACACATGCGCGCGCAAGCACACCCACGCACGCACCCACAAATAAATCATCACATCATCACGGTAATTAAGATCGCGGCAGATTGAGATCAACAGCATGCAGCAGCAGGAGTTTAATTACTGTATCCTGTTCCACGCATTACGGCTACAATAGCGCTTCGCACACATCACAACGCCATGTGCCGATGTATTAACTATTATATAACCGCACGTCGCTCCTGCATGCTCAGCACGTATAAATTATATAGCACTATATGTGCCGACTGGTCGCCAAGTACACGCGCGTATATGCCTGCGTTCGTCCGCTGCTGCCGTTATGTTATGCCGCCAGGGAGCAGATTTGATCGCGCTGGCCCCCTGGCGGGAGCGTGTTTGTCATTTATTACTTCGTCTTGTTTCTTGGATAATCTCGTAGGGAACCATAGCAAGCCGCTTAGGTAGTTATTGTTTACTATAATATGTCTGGGCCCGGTTTCACGAAGCGTAATTAAGTCCTTAATCAAAATTAAAGTTAATTACGCTTCGTGAAACCGACCCTGGTATTACAGATACACTGTAACATGCGAGCGCAACTTCAGCAGGTGTATACGCACACGCGTACATTCACGCGCGCCCCAATAAAGCGCATTGATTCAAATATGATCATCATTTGGATCCTTTTTCTCCTAGTTTGACGCTCTTTCTCTTCCCTCTCTTTCTTTGACGCTCGTCAAATTCGCGACCATCTTGCTCTTTTGTTTCTCTCGATAAAATGTATGATTTTATTGACATATTTTCCATTTGTCTAACAGAAAATGTGACCTTTTCATTACCCCCATATAAGGCGACACCGCCTTTTTCGCGATCGAATTTATCGCGCCCCAATTATCTCTCATCATAACAGTGTTTTACTGTTCTATTTAGTATTGTTGTGGCTTAGAACAATGGCTGCTTCACACCCATGAACTCGCAGCTAGGGCCTCGGCGTTCTTATAAAAACATTCCAACGTTACGGTGCCATCACGTTAGAGAGTGCATCTCGAAGTTAACTTTTTATATTCGATACGTACTCTGTATGTCGGGCTATACATTATCAGGAGTGAATAATAGAGATAGAATCTCTATAAAAGTATTATTCACTCCTGACATTATATACCTGATTATATCAGGAGTAAGATAATATAGATCTATATTAATAAGATCTATATTAATAATATCTATATTATCTTACTCCTGATTATATCCTATCAGTATCACACCAAGATCACACGTACGTACGCTAACCGCGTTGTCAGCGTTATCAGCGTTGTCAGCGTTATGCAAAGCATGGTGACGAATAAATCATTTATAGCTTGAGCCTTCAATCTTGTTACCCGATGCAGAGCAAATATGACTGGCTGTTTTCACGTCGAAATAGAATACGCACTGAGTATGCAGGGGTAAGCATAGCTCTAGTACTATAGCCCGCGGATCGCTGCCGCAGGCCCTGCGGCAGCAGCTAAAAATAGTTCCAATTTGCTCGCGGTAACCACGGAGGAAACGATTAAAATTGCATCGGTTTTGCAAATCGAGAAGTTTGCTCATTGCTCGTTGCTCTCGTTGAGTCATATATATAGCATGACTGTCTCCCGCTTCAATCTGCGTCCCGTCGGCTTTTTCGGAGAAATGAAGTCGCAACGTTGGTTACCATATATATATATATATATAGCGTGACTGTCTCCCGCTTCAATCTGCGTCCCGTCGGCTTTTTCGGAGAAATGAAGTCGCAACGTTGGTTACCTAGAAACGTGAAACGCGGGTACCCAACGTGACGCATCAATTTACCCCGACACGCGCATGCGCGTTTCGTTCTACGTGAAACAATTTTCAACGGGGTAAAACGCTATATACGTGTTCGCGGCTGTGGTACGTCGGTAGGCCTGATAAATTGTTTTTCGTCGTGAAAGAGGCCGAGGAGCGATAGACATCCGCGGATGGTGGTGGGGACTGGGAGAGCTGTTGCTGCGTTTCCGCAAGAATATAGGCCTACACAACAACAGGTTGTTGTATATGCCAATACAAGGTTGTTGCGTATATCCTTTGTTTCCGCGCCTCCTCGTCACGGGTCGGTCTCACATCACAGCCTCATATATCCCTAGCCATATCCACGTGCATGGTCACAACCTGTGTTTACGCACATGCCGCCCATCTCCTATACATATAGAATCCCCCGGCTGAATAAATGAAAAATGTTTTCCCAGGTACCTAACACATACCCCGTCAACCCTTCCCCCCACCCCCCACCCACTTAGTGGCTGATCAAGGATACGGCCAGTTTTCCCTGTTTCACTTAAACTATACGGCTTCATACGGTGATAGATGATGTAACGTTTATTGATGGATCGAGCTGGAACAGCGCGCGTGTTCCGACTCCCAACCGAAGCCATGTCTACGTGACATGGTGTAGCTATACTAGCGGACACCCGGAGGTATGGCGCGGGTAGCGGTGGAGATGCAGGGGTGAAGTATGACGCACGGGGGAGGTGAGGATGCACAACAAGGTGGACGAGTTAGGGAGATGCACGGAGGAGGTTGGGATGCACGGAGGAGGCTGGGATGCACGGGGGAGGTTGGGATGCACGGGGGATGCACTGGGGAGGTTGGGGTGCACAGACGAGGCGGGGGTGCACGGACGAGGCAGAAGGATGCACGGGCGATGTTTGGACCCACGGGCGAGGCGGGGAATGCACTACATAAACTAGTAGGTCTCAGGGGAGAGATAGTGAATATAGAAATAAGTTGTAGATATAGAAATCAGTGAACCCTAACCCTAACCCTATCCCTAATTCTAAAATAAAACAAAATTAACCAAAAATACTAAAAAATAAAATAAATAAGAGACAAAATTAGCCAATCAGAGCCGTCCCCTAGCGGATCACTATCTCTACCCTGTGCAAAATTCCTCATAAACTCGCTAGCGATTCCTTTACGCGGGTTTATTCCCGCATCTGATAACGTGCGTTACGCAGTTTCCTTACCTCACAGAATTACAGAATTACCGAATTACAGAATTACCTCACGATTGTTATAGAAGAAGATGCACACATACAGACACACTCATCATCACATACACGAACACACGGGGAGAGACTGCAATGTTAGAGTAATGTATTCCGCTCTAGAAGGAAGTTATTAGCGGAAAGCTGTAGAGTTCGTAGGCAGGTGCAGCGCTGCAGTTTCAGCTGTCGTGAAGTCGGTGTATGCGCCGAGCTGATGTGCATGTGTTGCATTTGTGCTGCTGCAGCTGTTGCAGTAGTGTTGCTGGCGCAATCTAAGATGGGGGGGGGGGTACACTACTGGACTGGAAGGAGTTGCCCACCTCAACTACCATCATGTGTGTGTGTGTGTGTGTGTGTGTGTGTGTGTGTGTGTGTGTGTGTGGTGCGCTGGTCGCGTGTGCGTGCGTGCGTGTGTGTTGTGTGCTGTGTGTGTGTGTGGTGTGTGTGTGTGTGGCGCGTCGCGTGCGCGTGGCGCCGCGCGCGCGCGCGCGGTGTGTATGTTCGTTTTGTGTGTGTGGCGGGCGGGCGTGCGTGCGTGCGTGTGTGTGTCTATATATAAATCATACATCATCACGGTAATTAAGATCGCGGCAGATTGAGATCAAGCATGCAGCAGCAGAGTTTAATTACGTATCCTGTTCCACGCATTACGGCTACAAAGCGCTTCGCACACATCACAACGCCATGTGCCGATGGATTAACTATTATATAACGCCACGTTCGCTCCTGCGCATGCTCAGCACGTATAAATTATTAATAGCACTATATGTGGCAGACTGGTCGCCAAGTACACGCGCGTACATGCCTGCGTCTCGTGCCGCTGCCTTGCCGGTATGTATGCCGCCAGGGAGCGATTTGATCGCGCCTGGCCCTGGCTGGCGAGCGTGTTTGTCATTTATTACTTCGTCTTGTTCTTGGATAATCTCGTAAGGGAACCATAGCAAGCCGCTTAGGTAGTTATTGTTTACATATATATGTCTGGCCCCGCGTTTCACGAAGCGTAATTAAGTCCTTAATCAAAATTAAGTTAATTACGCTTCGTGAAACGACCCTGGTATTACAGATACACTGTAAACATGCGAGCGCAACTTCAGGCAGGTGTATACGCACACGGTACATTCACGCGGCGCCCCCAATAAAGCGCACATTGATTCAATATGATCATCATTTGGATCCCTTTTTCTCCTAGTTTGACGCCTCTTTCTCTTCCCTCTACTTTTTAGACGCTCGTCAAAATCGCGACCATCTTGCCTCTTTTTTCCCTCGATAAAATGTATGATTTTAATTGACATATTTTCCATTTGTCTAACAGAAATTTGACCTTTTCATTACCCCCATATAAGGCCGACACCGCCTTGTTTCGCGATCGAATTTATCGCGCCCAATTATCTCTCATCATAACAGTGTTTTACTGTTCTATTTAGTATTGTTGTGGCTTAGAACAATGGCTGCTTCACACCATGAACTGCGCAGCTAGGGCCTCGGCGTTCTTATAAAAACATTACCACGTTACAGGTGCCATCACGTTAGAGAGTGCATCTCGAAGTTAACTTTTTATATTCGATACGTACTCTGTATGTGCGGCTATACATTATCAGGAGTGAAAATTAGAGATAGGAATCTCTATAAAAGTATTATTCACTCCTGACATTATATATACCTGATTATAATCAGGAGTAGATAATATAGATCTATAATAATTAAGAATCTAATATTAATAATATCTATATTATCTTACTCCTGATTATATTCCTTCAGTATCACACCAAGATCACACGTACGTACGCTAACGCGTTGTCAGCGTTATCAGCGTTGTCAGCGTTATGCAAAGCATGGTGACGATAAATCATTTATAGCTTGAGCTTCAATCGTTGTTACCGATGCAGAGCAAATATGACTGGCGTGTTTTCACGTCGAATAGAATACGCACTGAGTAATGGCAGGGGTAAGCATAGCTCTGTTACTATAGCCCGCGGATACGCTGCCGCAGGCCCTGCGGCAGCAGATCCGCGGGCTATAGTACAGAGCTAGGGTAAGCACGTATGCTCTTTCTCAATTATGTCCAAATATTTCCCGAGTGAAAATTGCGTGCATCAATCAGTGCGTCAAAGACATTCAGGCGCAAACTACGGGAAACGGAAAAGGCCACGCGCGGTACTTACCTAATTCGTCCGCTCGCGATATCCGCCGCTGTTATCTGTCAGAGACTCAGAGGTCAGAGTCTCTCTCTCTGTCTGTCGTTTTCTCTTTCTCTCTCTCTCTCTCTCTCTCTCTTTTCCTCTCTCTCTCTCTCTCTCTCTCTCTGTTCGTTGGGTTGTGTTCGCTATAGCAGTCACACTTATCCCTGGATTTAGCCCTCGACGCTAAGTCGTCGGTCGTCGGCGTAATAAATGATACACTGTGCTTGCGTGCTGAAACTCTCACACACTCGCGGCGTTACTACTCGCAGTGTCTGCGTTGGCGATCAGCTGCGTTCTACTGCGCGCCTGCGTTCCCTTAGCAACAGCCGGCAAACTTCAGCTGATCGGCACAATGACGTGACCTCATCGCCCTAGGCAGCGCTGGCCATACATCGCGCGGGAGGAATTTTCCACTCGGCTTTGTCTGCTAGCTCCGCACGCGCATAGCAGCTGGGCACGTTGCCGCGCGTGCCTACCCCGTTAGGTGTACTAGGGTTGAATAATTATTGTACGACAGGGGTTAGTCATTAGTGCTGTGACGCTAATTGCACACGAACGGGTCGGATGTGTTGACCGCGAGCTTGCGCGCGCACGTATCTACAATCATCGATCTGCATGCTTACACTCGAGAGATGCTATATTGGAGATATGACGATCGACGGATGTCCTTATAGCTCTGCGGATCGCTAGCCCCTGGGGATGTTGTATTCATAGGGTTATGTACGATAGAACTAAGATGACGTAGAAGATATGCATGGAGCAAGTCAGCGTCAACAGGCAAATAACGGCATAAATGCTGGATGCCGAGATATTTCTTTCACACTGTTATATATAGCGGGGCTTTCCTTCCTTTAAATTATTCGTTATATGAATGCAATCAACTAGTTTATGCCTCGCACAAAACATTGCATATATATATATATATAATATATATATATATATATATAATATATATATATATATATATATATATTGATTTACCGTTAGATGTATTGAGCTGTTTGATCTGCATGGTTAACCAACGTGGTTGGCTACAAGCCGTATATGTTCATACAGTTTTAATGAGCAGGCGAGAATCAAGCGTTATTGCTAGTCTAGACAATCACAGTCATCATTGAAGTTATTCAATGGGTTGATAACAAAGTGAACTAAATATTCTTCTCTACAGACGTTTATGAGATAGAATATGCGAAAATATCAATGCAATTATCCATATAGGTAGTGCACCACATAATGCGCGCGCCAGCACACCACGCACGCCACCACATTCGCACGCGTGCACACCAACGTACACACACACACACACCCACACACACACAACACACACACACACACACACACACACACACACACGACACGCACGCACGCACGCACGCACGCACGCACGCAGCACACACACACACCACACACAACACATACATACACACATGCGCACGCACGAACACAGGCACGCACGCGCACACACCACCAGCAGTAACACACACACACAGCGCGCACGCAACGCACGCAGCGCACAGCACGCACGCACGCACAGCGCACACACACGTGGTGTTGTGTGCGCGTTGCCGTGCATGCGTGCGTGCGTGCGTGCGTGCGTGCGTCGCGCGTGTGTGTGCTAACGCTGGTGTGTGTGCGCGTGCGGTGCATGGTACGCACACACACATAACACATTCACATACATGCGCGCGCGCACGAACACACGCACACACGCACGCACATTGGCACAGCGCGCACACACCAAACCAGGGCCGTAGCTGCCGGAGGGGCGGGAAAGCGCGCCCCCCTAGATTTTGGAGCAAATTTAAAAAAATAATTGTTCTTACTAAAGAGAATTGTTGTAGTCAGATATGAAAGGTTGTACATGTACTCAAAAGTGCCTCAATACCACCTCCTGTGATCTACATTTCAAACTTTTCTGTGGAAGGACCCCAGACCCCACCTGTTTTCTCACCCCCTCCTGAAATCCTGGATTCGCCACTGCACCCCCCTAGGAATTTTCTCAGTATACGGCCCTGCCAACGTACACACACACACACACACACACACACGCACTCGCACCAGAGCCTATATTGATCAATATAGGCGCTTTGCTCGCACATATTATATGCATATATTAAATTTTACTACTCAGTATAGGTGCCATATGGGAACAGCACTCGTCAAGGGCTATTGTCATCGACTGCAACTCCACCCGATGAACACAGTGTGAATTAGCTACAGGTACGCGCGGCATTTGCCAGAGCCAAAGGCGCATTCTGGTTCCTTTATGTATATAGATGCCTACGTGAAGGGTCTTTTATATTTATGTGATACTATTACCACCTGCTATTTGATGAACTGGTAACCAGAGAAATACAATATCTGAGCGAATGAGGTGCCTTGAAGAAAAAGGCACTTCTTTTGGAAAGGTGCAAGTGATTTTTTTGTTTGACGCGCTGTCCGTGTTATTTCAATTAGATGAAACTGCTTCTAGCATGTGAGTTGCACTATTACTACATTAAAATGCTGCACCCTAACATTACTATCATAGGTCTCGTTCCGGTTAGAAGCATCAAAACAACCGGAAAGGTTATTTATTATATTATAACATTATCTTGTCATACTATCCACATTTAACCATACACAACTGAATCACGAGGTGTTGATGATACGATTAACATTGGTGTCGTATGTATTATCAACAATTTCGGTTAATAAAATTGTACGTCTAATTAGTTTAATCTGTGATTGAGACGTGGAGATTAACTTTACAGCAGAAAAAAATCTACACGATTTACTTGACATTTAGAGTATTTGGCAAAGGAAAAATCATTATAATCAGAGATCGTAGGTGGGCTATTTGATAGCGTAATACGAGGGAATTGCGAGATATAAGCTTCATAACAGGATTCTACTACCATCATGAGAAGAAAAACATCACTGACGAAGTTCAATTACGTGGTTAATGAGAAAGACTTTTATTGAAATGTCAAATGATTTTTACGTCATGATATCATCAGAGGAAATGTGATAACCCGATAATTTTCTACTAACAACATCATGCAGCAGCAACAACTGCCGTCGTCTGCCTGCCTTGCATTTTAATTTACTGCTGCCATGTTTTTTTTTCAAAATAAAATATAACCTCTATAACCTCTTATATTCACATATAAAATATTCGAGTCGCCGAACACCACACGCAAAAAATATTCAATAAAACATCAACTACGTGTGTTCACCTCTCCAGCAAGATTAACAGTGTTCTTTCTAAATTTCCACAAGCAAAATGTGCACATTTACAAACACTTAATAACAGCTACAAATCTATAATCATGTGGCCGATAAAATGCTAACCAACCTGCAATTTCGTTTTGTTCCCTATACTTACAAACAACGGCATTGACATTTTCCAACGACATTCAAACAGGTTTTCCACGACACTTAGAGGAGCAGCCAAGCGCACGACTTGGATAAAATACAGAAATAGAATGATATTAATACAGAAACACAGAGGTAGCTGCCGAAGACGATACGATTACGATGATAACCACAACCCAAAACTACACGCTTATCAGACCACCCAAACACTGCCTTAACACTAATGCAATCGTGAAAAAAAACGCGATAACACTTGCGCAATGAAATAAAACGCACCAGCGCTAGCAATGCAATCAAGGAAACGTGTATACGGCCGCAAGGTAATCAGAGAAACATTGTCATGGCACGTGTACAATCAATAAGCCGCATCAGTGTCCAGCAGTCCAATAAAAAAAACTGTATGCTACGGCAGTGTAATCAAATCAATATGACTGCAGCCTGTACGCAATGCAATAACAGATGGATTGTACATGCAATCTATAAACAAAATCAAAACAATAAACGAGATCTCAATTGAAAAACAAAACGAAAAATACGATCCGAGTAAAAACCAGATATCAAATAAAATCGATATCGGGCACAAGTGAAATGCATAACAAAAATAAAAAATGGTGCATATTAAACTAATTGTACGGTGGAAACAAGTTATATAATCTCACATTCTATGAAGTTTGAAAACAATAGCGAAATGACTCTGCAGGATTGATTTCATATTTGGCGTATAGTAAGTGTAAAAAAATATTCTTTCTTCTCCGGTTATGAAATCATGGGTCAACCGAACATACCATATCCTCTACAGCAACACGAATGCTAGACAGTAGAGGCAAAACACTGCTAAGTCTCCCTCCAAGTTCATCAAAACTTTCTGATATGGGGGGAACCATTGGTTCATTGCTGAGCGACCACATTTTGTAAAGCTGGAATTTTTTTTGCTTCTGACAACACTATCTGTCTGCTGCAGTCAGTCCCCAGCTAGAAGAATTTCTTTGGGTTCCAAGATATTGTCATTTTGGCAGAGTGGTGTATGTTATGCCAATAGATTGGAGCAGCTAGTAAACCAGTAGTCATCCATGCAAAATAGCCGTGACGTACTACAAATCTCAATCAACTGGCGCCATCTGCAGGCAAAATACATGAAATATCGCTTGCACAGTGCACGACTTTCCTTGCTCTACTACTACTAGTGAACCACCACCATCCACTAACACAAAACGAAGGTTCACTCTCCCTACCTCTGTGTGTGACCATAACAACTTAACGAAACGAAACGAAATTTACTCCACTTCCCTCCCACCCTCCCCCCCCTGCCGAGCAAATTGCAAACATTGAAAAACGAACCCCCCCCCCCCCAAAAAAAAAGACTCACACAAATACGACACATAATCAGGCTTACCCCGTTACGTTTTCCATCCTACGCCGCCCTTCCCACCGTGCAATCCCTGCACCTTCCCCTCCGTACCACCTCCGCAACCATCCCCCGTTCTCTGCCCCATCCTCCCCGCGTCGCAACGCCCTACGGACGACGCCATTTGGTCGTCCCGACCCCGGCCCGCTCACGCCACCTGGGGGCCGTCACCGGCGGGGGCTGCCCGC
Source organism: Priapulus caudatus (assembly GCF_000485595.1). Lineage (NCBI taxonomy): Eukaryota > Metazoa > Priapulida > Priapulimorpha > Priapulimorphida > Priapulidae > Priapulus > Priapulus caudatus. Next base: position 118,481 of record NW_014577942.1, read on the forward strand.
GACGACGTCTCCCTCGCGTCGTCCCGCGGGGCCGCCGTCGCCGCGGCGACGGGCTGGCTGGACGGCGGCGGACGATCGACGTAGACGTTGGCCGACTTGAGCGTCATCTCGACGGGGACGGAGACGTACGGCGTGGCGGCGGCGGCGTCGCGCGACGACGCCGAGAAATGCGACACGGCGCGGGCCGAGTCGGCATTCTGAAACAAACATCGGCCAATCAGTGAGCGACGCCAGGTGGCACTGGCAACAGCAACGATAAGAAACGCGGTGCGCCCTGCAACGAACATCGGCCAATCAGTGATCGACACCAAGTGGCATTGACAACAGCAATGATAAGAAACGCAATGCGCCCTGCAACGAACATCGGCCAATCAGCGATCGACACCAGGTGGCGTTGACAACAGCAATGATAAGAAACGCGGTGCGCCCTGCAACGAACATCGGCCAATCAGTGATCGACACCAGGTGGCGTTGACAACAGCAATGATAAGAAACGCGGTGCGCCCTGCAACGAACATCGGCCAATCAGTGATCGACACCAGGTGGCGTTGACAACAGCAATGATAAGAAACGCGGTGCGCCCTGCAACGAACATCGGCCAATCAGTGATCGACACCAGGTGGCGTTGACAACAGCAATGATAAGAAACGCGGTGCGCCCTGCAACGAACATCGGCCAATCAGTGATCGACACCAGGTGGCG
>NW_014577942.1:119976-130544 GCF_000485595.1 Priapulus caudatus
AGCAGCATAATCGTGAGATGTCTCGCAAAAATGATGCAAAATCATACTGTGCTCACCCAGTGTCACGGATTAGCACTCGTCCGGTCGTCCGAGACGAGTGATTTTTCAGCAGGACAAGTGCCAAATCACACCCTACTCGTCCGATGACGAGTAACAATTTCAGTTAGATTTAGTTTAGATTTTTTTTTTTTTTTTTTTTTGATTGGCGCCGGCTCACTCGTGGCACAAATTTTAAATTTTGATTATTACTAGAATGTTAGGCAACTTGATTTTGCATTTTCTGTTAATAAAGATTGAAAGCTGCAGATGTTGACTCTGACTCTGATTCTGACCATTAAAATAAAGTGGACCAGGAGTCTGAGGACATATAGTGTTACCTGGAACTTTAGTCGGAGTCTGTCCTATGGAATACTCAATACTGTAGTAACTGTAATACTTAATAGAATATATTTCAGTCCACATTATATTATAATGTGGACTCAGATTATAAAAATGCAGTGATAATTGAATTCTCAACTTGGCAGATACTACTAAAATAAAGAGGAAATACACTGTTACTTTACTGACTTTTACTTGACATTTATGATTTTTCTTTTTATACTAGATACTTAATAGCATATATTTTCCTATCTAAACTACCAAATTCTAGAACCCATACCCATCAAAATAGGCTATTTGTGGGTCAAATCAGAATTTTTTTTCCGGGGGTGCATGCCCCCGGACCCTCCTAGCAGGGCGTTGGGGCCTTCGCCGCTCACCCTACCGTCCGTGCCGGAAAAACAGTTACCTGCTATTCATTGTCAAATTACCTGCTTTGTCAAAAGTTAACAAGAACCCTGATATATATAAAAAGAACATATAGCATAAAATATAAAGTACAAAACAAAAGTTACAACTCTCAAAAATTTTGAAAAATCAGGGGACTGGTGGGGTTTTTGACGCGTATTATAAAGGCAATACCGTTTTGCGTATTTTTTACTGTTTTTTTTTTCTTCATGCACGTTAAAGAAAAAAAAACCTTGAATGAAGCTACATTAAACGCGGTACAATACTAAGCCTATTTTACGAATGCAGGAAAGCGGAGTCTACGAGTGCAGCCCGGTTGCAACGTAAAACTTAAAGCAAAAAGTAAGTGATACAAGGAAATACGTAGCCAGATGCATTAAAACGAAATACATGATTAGATTATGTGCCCACCCACATCGTTAATGAATCCAAAATACAAAAACCGTCGCAAATCCGAAATTATCACCGACACTACAGGTCGTAACGTCGTCTCACCATCGGTGACAATTTTGGACCTCATGACTCAGTTGAGCGTGAGCGCGCGCGCGCGCGCGCTGGGACGTACGATGATGGAGAAGGTGACGTCTATCGGCTTGTGGCAGCGATGAACGTTGGCCCTCGTTGTGACGGCGTGCCCGCCGATCATAGGGAAGCAGCTCGCGTGCAGCGAGTTCGTGTCGAATCGACACTCCTTGGATGGATTCAGTGCATCTGGCCGGCGGCACATGATAAAGAGTCGATTGTAACAACGCACGCGCGCACGCACGCACGCACACATGACAACGCGCATGCACGCACACACGCACGCATGCACGTGCACACACACGCACACACGCACACACACACACACACACACACACACACACACACACACACACAAACACACACATAACAACACACACACACACACACACACACGCACACGCGCGCACACACACACGACAACACACACACGCTCGCACGCACGACAACAAAAATAGAACCAACAAGACAATAGAACGGGTGATATAGGGCAACAATCATACACATAAGCAAAGGTGATGTATAGAAACAGCGACCAGGGAATTGGATGGTAACAATCCAATCATATACATATTATAGCAAAGGTGATATAGAGCAACAGTGTGTAAATTATCATACTCATTTAACAATATTCAAGAGAGCATGGGCCAGAAGGCAAGAGGACGGCGTTACGTCTAGCTCCCTTGCAACAGGTCAATAATCATCTACTAAATGGCACAAAGCCTGATTACACTTTACCTGGACATTTACCAGGATTCTACATGTCATAATGACAAGTGCCTAGAGGCTAGGAAGTGTACTAGCTTGTAAAAAAAAAACACTTACAGCTATACTTCCAGACGGACAGCAATGCCACGTAAAATGCCAGTTGCAATCGAAGAAGCAGATGCGTCGGAGACATACCAATGAGCACGCGATCTCGAACCTTATTTGTCGGCTCTGGACCTCAGTTCAAAGACGTTCTCCTCGTTTCTTCATCGTGTGTGCAGATCTCTGCCTAGCATGGGCAGAAACTACGCGACAATGCCATAAACACTATATATAGCAGCTTCTTTGCAAGCGACAAAATAACGATACAATTCATAAACCGGCTCAAGGATAGAGAGCATGTCCAGTACTTAATAAACATCATCCTCTTCTATATCACCGTCCTGGACGCAAAAAATTTTCCCCCACAAGAGTTCCGGACACCAATCTTTCCTAATTTGCATACAGCCAATCAGCGCCCATGTTGTCATTCATACACGTGTCTTTGATACGTTTACACGATGTCTTTCACACATTCTTAAATACAGCGCAGTATGTACCTAAAGTATCTATGGTGTCAGGTCACAACGGGTGCTATAGTTATTTGTTAAATCTTGCCGTTTATTTAATTATTCGGCAAATGTTGGCAAACACGATTTCTCTGTTTATTATGTAACTATGTATTTCTGCCTTGCCCAACATGGCCAATTAAGGCAATAGTTGGCATGATATCATGATATTATGATCACGCATTTTATGCATGGGCGACCATACAGCTTTCACTACGCGCATCATACAGTCAACAGTGTACAGAGTACATCGCGCAAACACCCGCCTAAAACCTCAAAAAACTGTACTTTCTGCCCCATCATGTAATACTTGTGAATTGCCTTTAACTTTCGCGTGTGTAAACTTACTGACAGCCAAAGAATTCTTTCCGAATAATCGATACTTTTGTCATGTTTGTCACTACAAATGGCACACAATAGCGAATTGCGTGCCGTCATTGTTGCTTCGAGGAAGTCGAGTGAATGGAGTGCGCTGATTGGCTGTATGCAAATTAGGAAAGATTGGTGTCCGGAACTCTCGTGGGAAAAAAAATTCCGCATCCTGGACATCATCTCTATCCTTGAACCCATAAACCAGCTACAATATAGGACTTCACTAGGTGCCCACTCTATTACTAGTTTAATGGAAACTAAAGAAATTTTATACAGCGTATACTATTGGCTATTGCTATGAAGGTCTATGTCCCCCTGGTTACTGCCGGAACGTACCCTGGGTACGGCCCGGTATACCGGAAGTTGGCGGAACGTACCCTGGTACTATCTAATATGTCGGACCGTACCTCGCCTACTCCACTAACGAGTCTAGGGAGTCGCCAACACCTACTCCATAGCCCTAACCCGAATCCTAACCCTAACCATATCAAATAGCGACCAGGGTACGTTCCGGTATACCGGACCGTACCCAGGGTACGTTCCGCCAGTACCCTGGGGGACATAGACCCTATGGCTATCATGAGTATGAGCTATAGCTATAGTAATACTAACCAGTATACTATTGTTATGTAATAATCTGCTATGCAGGTATGAATTGAATAGTACGCCCATTAAAATGGCATTATTTGTTTATTATTTTAATCAGAGACAGACCCAGGGGCAGAGGCACTGCCACCTGACAAACGCACACAGCTCCAGATTTAAACCGACCAGGCTCTCCGACTAGTTACACGGCGGAGGAGCCTCTCGCCTCTCGCCACGTAGTGTTAAGCGAGATGGGAACTTGTGGCTACTCCAGATTGTACTCTTACTTACTAGTAGTAGTATACTACTTAGTCTTACTCTTACTCTCTTACTCTTAGTCTTACTCTTACTTAGTCTTAGACCTAAAATGTATTATGTACACCAAATTATACGGGTTTTACTATTATATTCTTTTTTCTACTACAATACTTTGAGAAATTAAATAACAATACGATGAAATTTCGTTCCTCACAGTCCCCTATATACAGTCAACGCAGATGAAATTGTAATTGGAAGTATAAAATTAGTAACCTGTATTTTGTTATCCATGACACTTTCCTGTTGCATTATGGTTATCTTTAGGATCATTTTGGCGTGACGTCACTTGCACGGCGTGTCCGCAATTTTCGCCAGATGTCGCTGTCGCAAGCTTTGGTCGCAAGTCAGATGAAATCGCCATGCAGACGATCTCTTCCTGGCGGCAGCGAAATGGTGAAGACGCTTTCGCAATTTGTGTGCAGAAACTTCGATCAAATATCATGCATACGGATTGTTTTTGTGGCTGGAAACACTAAAATAACAGACTATACATAACAATGATAAGAAACGCGGTGCGCCCTGCAACGAACATCGGCCAATCAGTGATCGACACCAGGTGGCGTTGACAACAGCAATGATAAGAAACGCGGCGCGTTCTGCAATGAACCTCGGCCAATCATTATGCAACACAAGGTGGCGACGATAACAGCGATGATGAAAAACGCTACGCGCTCGACAACGAACATCGGCCTATCAGTGAGCGACACCAGATGGCACTAATACCACGGCAGAAACGATGACGACGCCCGCAGCGCGGCGCCCACGCAAATCTCAGAGATGAGAACGGCTCCGGACGAAAGACACGAGATATATTTCTACTTACTGGTAGAATAGCACAAAGCGCAATATTGCGCACCGCAGGTGCTAAGCTCTATTTGGGGGGTCTGGGAGTCCTACCCCAGAAAAAAAAAAAAATAGATGCTAGCAGACGCGTTCTGGTGACCAGAAATTTCGAAAACTAACTTGTTTATGAACGCCGCCATCGCACACGCATTGCAGCGTAGTGCGTGAATAGATAGTACATTTGTCGGCTGCGGGATGGCGAGCTCAGACGGTTAAAGAGCATCACTAGCCGCGCGACATTTTACCCCACTGTCCGCGGGTGGCAGTACACCACCCCACTACAGTTTTCTCAACGGATTTGAACAATTTGGAAAATCTATAATTTTCGAAAGTGAAAAACGCGGGAAACTGCAGATCTGCGGTAGATTCTCATCTCTGAAATCCGGTTCGCTCGTCGACGCTCGCCGCAACACCAGGTGGCGCCGATAACAGCAACGATGAAAAACGCTACTCGTTCGACAACGAACATCGGCCAATCAGTGAGTGAGCGACACCAGATGGCACTAATATCACGACGACGACCGCAGCACGGCGCCCACGCAAATCCGGTTCGACGGACGCTCGCCGAGCACCTACCTCCATGTTCTCGATGAGCGCGTGTGAATTGAGGAAGCGTCTCCTCCGGCGAAACCAGAAGAACCAGATGAAGAGCAGCAGGATGACGGCGACGACCGTCGCGAGGATCGCGAGGAATATCCCGCCGACGCCGATGCCTGAAAGACAAGCGTACGTCAAAAGTTAAAACGCCGGTTTCGGGCGGCGTCAGCAAAAGCAAAAATGTAGCATTTCCCGTACGTACTGTGCATATATACGTGTGAGCACCATTGTAACTACGCCGGTCGGCGCCGGTCGGTAATACTAATAGCCGGTCTAGTGTTGACCGACCAGCACGTAGCTTTAAATAACATCCTTCCGACCGGCGCAAAAATGAGAAGTTTCTGTACAATTAATTACCTTCAAAGTAGTGAATCAATCTACAAATAATCACAGCTGATACACACGTTTAGAATTAATTTAAAAAACAACTCTGAGTCTGAGTTTAATCTCAACAATAATTATGTGTGAAATCATCATCTGATCACATCGTACAGAGCACAGTACATGCAGTATAGCTGGCTAGGCACCATGTTGCTATTAATAGTATTATAATAATTTAGGCATATGATGCAGTCACTGATATTAGCCGGCACTAAAATTGTCCTGGCTACAACCCTGTGTGTGAGCAATGCAACTACGAGATGTACAACACAACAACTACACGATGTATGACTATACGCGAGACATAAGCGATGGCATGGTAACGGTTAATCATCTGAGCATATCATCATTACTGCTTAGTGATAATACTTGATCCTCATAAGTGAGGAATATCCCGCCGACGCCTATGCCTAAAACAAGCGGGCATCTGTACCGTTAAAAAGCCCGTTTTCGGGCGACGTCGGCAAAAGCGAGAATGTAGCATTTCTCGTAGGTACTGCGCACATTCATGTGAGCAATTACTGTGCTTTTTCCATATATGCATGTGAGTGATGCAGTGAACAATGATGAGATACACAACACAACAGTTGCACAATGTATAATTCATACACGATGTATGTGAGACAAAGGCAATGCCATGGCTGGTCATCTGTACATTATCACAACTGCTTCTAGTCATAACACATATTTCCATGAGTTTTTTTTCAATTAATATTCATACCCATAACTGCACATTGTTTGCACGTGAAAAAACCTGGAAATTTCTCGCTAAACTTCGGTAATCGCACAAATAGCGATCTAAAAAGCGATATTTTTTTCAGGCAAAAACTGGAACGCTTCACCGCCAAGCACAATAACTCTAACCGCTGTGCGAAGCTCGTTGCAACCCAGGATAGATTGCCACAGAGAGAGAGAGAGAGGGAGAGAGGGGGAGAGAGGGGGAGAGAGAGAGCGAGAGAGAGAGAGAGCCATACGTGAGCTGCAGTGGTCAGTGCTGTGTATGTGAACACATGTGTCCATGAAGGCCACCATGTCGTCCGATTCCGTCGTGCCCATCTCCAGGTGATAGTCGGCCTGGCGACAAACAAACAGTGCCACGATCAAATTCAGCACTTCGAGGTTAAACCACAGAGACGAAGATATCCCAAGAAAAACAAATGTCAAAAATACCGAACATTGAATGCGAGTGACGAAGCCACTTTCACGGTAAACGCTGAACGCATTTGCTGTGGAGAATATAGCAGATGGTATCGCCCTCCCCATGGGGGGGGGGCATCATATACTTCAATACAGTTAGGATAAGTGACTTTGTCACCTGGTAAAAAGATGAAAGGCGAAAAAAAGAAGGAAGGTCGAATGCGCCTAAACATATGCAGGGATGAGATTAGAGAATTTAATTTTCAGCTGACATTTTAATTAGCAAACAGAGGAGCGAGCAATGCGAGGACCGTAGGTCATTTTTTAAAAGAATGGTGCAATTTGGTGCATTCTAAGCTATTCTGAACAAATTATAGGAGACTCTTGAATCACCTTTTCAAGTTGTCAAAAGGAACAAACGAACTATAATAGCAAATTGGGGGGGGGGCTGAAAATAGGGCAAGTTTTGTTATTAAATGTCTAGACATAATGATATTTTTATGTTTCCACCCGTCGCTTGCATTGTTTTACTCAGACATAAGCTGCCTTGCTGCGACCAGATTTGAATGAAAAAAACACAATGCGAATGGAACAATCAGTGCATAGTCATGCACAGAACATGCACGCAGCAACATGTAAACCCGGCCCCCAGGCCAGGCATCGTCGTTACGTGATCAGCTTCCTCAAATGTTTGCCCCTCTACTGCAGCCTGTGAACGAGGATTTCCTTTTCTGGTACGCAAAAACAGATACACTGTATACTTCGCTGTCAGCCTACTGTCTACACTCTACAGTCTACAGTCAGGTGCTGTTGAGGGTATATAATTTAAATTGTTACATTGTTACCCCTTCCCAATTTTCTCAACGAATTTAGACGTTTCAGAAAATCGACCCCTGGGACTGTCAAATCCGCGGATTTCCGCGGATCCGCGGAAGAATCTCATCCCTGCATATGATCCCAATACTCCTCCCCCTCCCAAAAATGCTCTCATCGACGTTACCCCGATCTCAAAAACGGCCCACGAGAATCCTCAGCAGAGAGACAGCTCTCACATTGCCCTCCCCACATAAAAAAACGTGCGTCCCCCCCCCCCTACACTAAGCATGCAGCGCACGCGCACCTGTATGCAGAGGTCCTTCTCGGTGCGCTGCTCCATGGTGACGTGCAGCTGCAGCGTGTGCGAAAAGCCGGGCACCTCGACGCTCTCGACGCTGTTCGTGCTGACGAACGTGTAGTGCCATGTGAGCAGCAGGTCCTCCACCTGCGGCCACGACAACGAGATTCACGTGCGTGCGCGAAATACAGAAAGAGTACAAATATAGAGTAAAATACTTACATGTATATATATCAAGAGCACACAATAGATCTATAATTATTATAGCCATAATAGCCATAATAACCATAATAGCTATAATAGCTATAATAGCCATAATAGGTATAATAGGTAGATAATAGCTATAATAGCCATAATAGATATAAGATTAGCTCTATTATGTGCTCTTGATATATATATATATATTTACTCTATATATAATATACAGGGTTCTTGTTAATAGCCGGTAACCGGTTATTTTTACCGCCTATCGCGCAATTTGTTACCGGCTATCAATTTGAGAGAAACTCCCACTAAAGGCGGTAATATATTTAATCCATATTTGAAAAAACGAAGTTTATTTTAAATACTTCCAACCCAAGACTAACTCTGTGCACGGGCGGGTCGCCGGCGAGTTTGTTTACCCTCGTGCGGACACACAGACAAGCGGAAGTTTCATACATATCAAGCAATTTGATTGGTGGTGTCGTATAGGCGAGATCCAATCAGAAGTGCCGTTTCAAACGAACTTCAGCAAAGCGCGCGCGTTACCAGTTTACCGCCGGCGGAACGAGCATGGACTCTTCGGGGAAAAGACAGACCTCCCTGGAAGTCTTTTTTAAGAAGAGGCAACGTACAGGCGAGTATAGCCACGGATAGCAGCATAATCGTGAGATGTCTCGTAAAAATGATGCAAAATCATACTGTGTACACCCAGTGTCACGGATTAGCACTCGTCCGGTCGTCCGAGACGAGTGATTTTTCAGCAGGACAAGTGCCAAATCACACCCTACTCGTCCGATGACGAGTAACAATTTCAGTTAGATTTAGTTTAGATTTTTGTTTTTGATTTTTGTTTTTTGATTGGCGCCGGCTCACTCGTGGCACAAANGAAAAGGACGCGCGCCGAGCCACACACCAACAAAAACGAGCATTTGGATTTATTCTCGCCCTACGTGCAAAGTCGAAAGGCTTCTGCAATCGCCACAACTCCTCAATTGACCGATTATGCGGCTTTATGTAGTACCCAGAGGGCCTCGGGTAGATGTTTCTAAATAGAGGGCAGCGAATAAGTCATTGTGTCGCCGCGAGGCGGCGTTGGCGCGCTTCGCGCGGATATCCGGGCTGCAGATCGTCCAGAGGGCCTCGGGTAGATGTTTCTAAATAGAGGGCAGCGAATAAGTCATTGTGTCGCCGCGAGGCGGCGTTGGCGCGCTTCGTGCGGATATCCGGGCTGCAGATCGTCTAAATTTCTAGAAATGTAACTCAAATCGTTCGCGCCATATGATAGTTTAATTGTACACTTTCTTACCGCCCATAGCCGTGCGTATATTAACCTGTGCGATACCGCGCGTAGATACTTGCTAATTAATTAAACCACTCGCGCTTCAATAAACTCAAGAATCACAGAGATCATAGATAACACATGTGTTTATATGTATCTAGATTTCTAGAAAAGTAACTCAAATCGTTCGCGCCATATAGCTTTTAATTGTACACTTTCTTAGTGTAAACACAGCAGCTAGTCATTTTGGAAGAATAATGACAACTGTAATTCACAAGATAAATGCGTTCCACTCTCCACTCGCTCGCAACTGTAACATGTGCTTTGCAGTTCTAAAAAATCTAGATATACATAGACACATGTCTTAGCTATAATCTCTGTAAATTTTGAGTTTATTGAAGCACGATTAGTCTAATTAATTACTACGAACCATTGTACAGCATATCCATACAGCGCTGTACTTAAGCGGCAGCGGTGTGGATCAATTTGGAAACAACATGCCGTCCAGCGATCACGTGACCGATTTTTTCCGACTCGTCATGGCGCAACTCTCTGTATACAGGGACCCTTAGGTTAGGGTTAGGGTTAGGATTAGGGCTAGGGTTAGGGTTAGGGCTAGGGTTAGGGTTAGGGTTAGGGTTAGGGTTAGGGTTAGGGTTTTTGCATCATTCCTTGATATACGGAAAGTCTGTGCATCAGTTGATGATACCTAAGGTGCCTAAAGTGGAGTTGCACCTATGATGACATCAATACATCTTTTTTGTTATACACAATAATGTATCATATTACTATCAGTATCACTGTAGTATCAGTATCACATACTTGAGTGAAAATCTGAAAATGATGATTATCCATTTGTACATTCTTTAAATTGAAAAAAGAAGTAATTGATTCACCAGGTATTCAAGTTGATCACACGTGGTTTGAGTACATATTTCGCCACTGGTATTCAACATACAGGTGACGTTGATCACAGGTGGTTTGAATAGACCATGGACGCCCTTCTATGTGTGAAATCTACCTGCGCTTCTGACGCCCTTCAGAGGGCGTTTGCAGGGCGCCCTGCAGACGACCTCCGGTGTGTGAAATCTACCTGCCCTTCTGACGGCCTCCG
>NW_014577943.1:0-3961 GCF_000485595.1 Priapulus caudatus
AACCCGACAGTTTCAGGTGGCCCGACGCTGTTTCAGGTGGCCATTGGCACCCGGGCCACCGTTAAAGTCGAGCCCTGCTGTGGAAAATGTACTGTGGTTCCAGAAAATTCTTTGGAGTGGTCTCTCCTCCTGGAAAGTCCTGGAGAGTAGACTATTATTGGGTTTGGTCCTAGAAAGTCTTTGAAATTGAGTTCTTGTCTGTCTTGTGTGAGAGAAATTAATGCTTGATGTAAGAGTTTGTTCATTAATCACTGATCTATTAACTCCTGGAAAGCTCCCAGAAAAAAGGTTTTTTCTAAAAGTGTATGAATCCTAGCAGCGATCACCAAGAGTTCCCCTATATACTAGTGTTGTAGATTTATTTTACAGCTAACTTAAAAATCAATTTTCCTGTAATCCAACTAGGGTTAAAGTGCAGGGGCAATAGGTGAGCAGAGCTCTGATTTTTTTGTATGTAGTAAACTTGTAGTATTTATTAGAAACATTTGGATTAATTTTTTTCAGAGAACCGAATCTTGCAAATATAATAGCACAGCAGATGGACATTACTGAACCACTGAGTCACTTAAGAGAACTTCTTGAAGAAAGAATTGGAGTGTCACTGATAGACTATGAGTTCTATCTGCAAAATGAACAGCAGGTACTGTGAAATATATTAGAAATCTTTGCTGAGGTGCAATATTTTCTATACGTGTGAATTCTTTCTCATTAACTCTTTACTGGGGTTAAAATTGTTCGGCGACTCCAGATTCACTGTCCGTTTTACTTTGCATCTAAAGATAAAAATCGCTTCGGGAGGGTAGATAAAATGTAGGCAACAACAGATATGTGTTTGCAATCTTGTCATGCTATCATTCTGTTGCCTTACACTTACAGCTCGATGCATCGAGAAATCTAGTGGAGCAATGCGTGCAGGGTGAAGGCATGGTACAGATCAACATAGAGCTTATCCAACCGACCAATGAGAAGCCCCGAATCAACATCGTTGACGTTCTGAAGCCTGCTGAAGAGGAGGTGGAGATTGCAACTGACACAGATGTACAGAGAGGTAGGCCTCCCTCTGCCTACCATACCTGCCTCCCCCTCCTTACCCTCCTTTCCTACTGTTGAAGAGGAACTGCAGATTGCGACTGATTCAGATGTACTGAGAGGTAGGCCTCCCTCTGCCTACCATACCTGCCTCCCCCTCTTTACCCTCCTTTCCTACTGTTGAAGAGGAACTGCAGATTGCGACTGATTCAGATGTACTGAGAGGTAGGCCTCCCCCTGCATACCATACCTGTACTGCCTCTTCAAAAATAACATGGAACATCCAGTATTCATAAATAGCAGTCAGCTAAACCGTCTGTCTTTAATGTGTGACCACTTGACCAAATGGTGAAAAAACTACAACAAAATAGAGAATACTGTCAGAGATGGGGTGTACATGCTTCAGATACTTGCACATAAATCTAACTTCAGTTGCATCTATATGTACTGTAAAGAAATATTGCAAAACAGTAGTGTACTGGCTACATAAATAAGCAGTGTCTATATGAGACAGCTTTAGTCCACAATTGACTTATCTGACGTACTTACATTGTGGTAAACCAAGCTTTAAATAGAGAATCAGCCGACCAAGCTAAACCACGAACAAAAATGGTGAATAGCAAAAACACAAGAGCCTCACGTAGTTTAAGGTCAGAGGTCATACGGTAATAACATACAGGGTATTACCCTGTAACAGCACAATACCTGCCTCCTCCGTACCCTCCTTCCCTACTGTTGAGGAGGATCTGCAGATTGCCAATGACTCGGATGATCACTGATTTTTATTTGCCTCAGGTGACTGGGCGAGTGTTTTTTTCGTCAGCGCTACCCTCTCTTCCTCCTCTCCTCAACCCTTCCTACCCTCGCCCTCCATACTGCTGGCTGGCACAGATGAACAGAGAGGTACAACTCTCCCTCCCTCCCAGACGTTGTTGTAGATTCCCCCACGAGCAAGGAATGGTGCCAAAAGAACAATAAATATTTTATCATTGTGCTATTTTGCCGTGATTGTAAATAGTACTTTCATTAGCATGCTTCACTCGGCGTTGATGTCGTTCGTGTTGCAGTGATGGCAGGTGGAGTCGTCGTGTCAGAGTCGTCTGATGTCACCCGATGGACCGTATCAGAGGAATTCCGCAAGGAGCAGGCTCGCCTTGGGATGTCACCTGGTGGGTAAACATGTAACTACATGCTTTACATGTACATGCACACTGCCACCTGGTGGGTAAACGTGTAACGACTTACTTTACATGTACATGCACACTGCAACCACCTCGTACATAACCACATGTTCAAGGTTCCCATTAAGTAGCAATTATGCAGTGACATCTCCCTTATAGAATGGACACTATCTATTAAGGATTGCTTTGGAATTTTTCAGTAGGATTTAGTAGGAGTTATACAGGGAGACTATTATAGAATGTGCACTTGTCTATAGTGCTTATTATGGATTTTTAGCTCATCTGACGTAGTCAGATGCAGCTTGTAGAATCGCATGATCGTCCGTCCATCCGGCCGTCCGTGCGTCCGTCCGTCCGTCAACAGTTGGGCACAAATCTTAACCGCTCGACGTACGGTCACGATATTCGGGACGTTGGGGGGGATTGTCAAAACGAGTTGGGATGTCGAAGCTGGGGGTCAAAGGTCAAATAGCAGGTGTAAAAGAAGGGGACATTTACTCCTTAATAAAGGTATAGGGAGGAGAATGCAGGAATTGCGGCAGCAAATCTAAACGGCTGCGCTAGGCTCGTGATAGTCGGTGTATAGCATGCATGGTAGAAAAGTCATCACTGTGCTGAAATTGGAGGTCACAGGTCAAAGGTCAATGGGCACAGGGCAGATTTTAGACATTTTTCTGAGGACAGGGTCTGACGGAGCAATTGAAAAACTTTTTTGTTTCAGCGGTGACCTAGCATTTTTATGGCTTTATTGAAAAGGACGATGAAATGTAACTTTCTGCTGACATGCCGAAGAGTAAGTGTCGGATTACCTTTTGACCCTCAGAGGAGGGTTAAACATGGATTTGTTTTACTGTTAGAAAGAATTTGACCTGCCAGGGTTGCTAGTGAGAATCTATACATGCCTGGATGTATGAGGCTAGCAATGTCACAGTAGAAATTTCAAAGCTAAATTTCTTGAAGAAGTTTATGCTTCCTTAAATCGTATAATTTCTATGGCATTTTCTGTACTGTCAGTGTGTTACAATCATGTAACTTATGCCACTGCCAGTGGCCACTGCAGTGCATGTGGTGGTGATAGTACTGTGTAGTTTTTGCCTGCGGCTAATTAGTTACAGGTGGCAGCTCTCTATTTTTAGCCTGTAGGCTTGCGTAGATAAATGGATGAGTGCTTACCTATTCTGTCTTGGCAATAGTTGTTGCTACTACGTACGATGGAGTTCCATCTTCAATCTAAGACACTTAAATCGTACGCGCCATCCAGGGCTCGAATTAAGGCGGCGAGAGAGGGCAAGGCAATTTTTTAGGGCACGTGAGAAATCTGCTCTTGAATTTTCGTCTAAAATGGAAGGGCAGCAGAGGCAATTTTAAACAGCACGCAAGGCTAACCTTTTCGAAAATCTTGAGACGAGGTCACTCAAGGCAGCTTTTGTAAAATATAGAGGGAAACTCATACGGAATAGTGACAGTCAGACGATCGTCTTGCCTTTGTAATAGTGAGGAGTGAAAAAAACAAGTGGATGCCGCACTGTAACGTTACAGCCGTAACACCGGACCCTATGTACCGCTCCTCTGCTAATGGAAGTACAGTAACATAAATTTATTGCCCGCTATCAGGGTGAATATTATCCGCTGCTCGTTATTTGTTTCCCTCCTGCGGCTAATCGCGTTTTAAGGCTGCATCATTGGCAACTACACACGCACGCGCACGTGTTATGCTTGGATTCGACTAAAACGAAACTAGGGCAGTAGAT
>NW_014577943.1:4031-15224 GCF_000485595.1 Priapulus caudatus
ATCTCTCTCTCTATCTATCTATATATATATATATATATATAATATGTCTATCTATCTATCAATCTATCGATCTATCTCTCTCTTTATATATATATTATATAGGGAGATAGAGAGATGAAGGTAGATAGGTGGATGGATGGGTAGATAGATAGATAGATAGATAGACAGACAGACAGACAGATAGATAGATAGGTAGATACATGCCAGCATTTGATGTAGCACTCTGTTGAAGCATCATAGTCACTGAGGTGCACATGCAAGGTGCTATTAATAATTTCTTCAATTCAGTTATGTGAACTCTCACACGAAGAATTCCAAAAGTACATTCCAATGGACAAAGGCGACCTCTTCTGGACACATTTGGAGTTGCTGAGAAAATGCAAGTTTGTCGGTAAGTTTTATTTTCAGCCTGTAAAGTTCTCCTGTCTGTTACGTACCACCTATAGAAAATTAATGTTACGTTACAAAAGTGTGTTGCTTGAAGCTGGATGGGTCCTCCTGTGGCATATATGTTTAAAATAATTGATCAGAGTGACAGAAAGCTTGCCAGAGCCACGTACATGTGAAGGTTGAACGGAATGTCGTGTAGATGTAAAATTTATTTGAGCATGCTGCCAAATGTCAAGCCATAGATTTTGTTCTGTAATCTTGTAAATGTTCTGTGCAAGTATAAAATAATTCCAAGTGCAAGGTACATTACACCAGAGAGATTAACTTTAATGTTGACATGCGCAGCACAATAACACTAGCTTCAAATCTACTTTCTGCTGCTCACTCAATGTTGGTACTCTTGTTTCATGCGTGGTTATTAGTGTTTGTGAAGTGCAGTCATTGCTAGTATATATATCGGCTAATGTTTCTCTCATGTGCATTTGTTTGTATGCATTGCAGCTGTGGTTCAACCTCAACAGACGATTGTCGCCATAGCCAGTACAGGTAAGGCTGCTGTTAGAGGATTTCCCACATATCAATACCAAAAATGTTGATACAATGTGGCCCCCGTTATAACGCGATCGATCGTTGAGGTCCATAAAATGTCGTCGCGAAAAAAGCGGGGTCGCGCTAAATCGGGGTTCAAGAAAATAAACTGACCCAATGTTGACCTGCACTGAATAATGCATAAAAGCGAACAATGCGAATGAAACAGTCAGTGCATACAGCCATCTACACAACATGCAGCAACAAGTCGTATAAACTCATTAGTTCTCTAAAGGCGATCGTCGCTTCGGCCTAAGGCCGGCTTAACTGCCGGAAAGAGCAAAAAAAAGGTCCAATGACTCATCGCGTTATATCTGAATTAGCGTAAAATCGGGATTTCACTGTAGTTGCATTTTAATATAACTACTATAGTTGATCAGAGAGGTCTACGTGTCATGAATTCATATTGAACATGTCAGAAGGAACGACTGGATTCATGAGAATCTAGAAATGACCGGAGCAGGGGTGTGTCATAGTAGCTAGATGTAAGCAGGGTGCGAAATTAACGGGAGTCCGGAGTCAAATACTCCCTGATTTACTGCCGGACTCCCTGATTTGACATATGCAGGAGTCCGTGTGTCTCCCTGAAAATTCGGTCATACTAATTAGTTCGTTCCAGAGCATGGCCTCGCGGAATTACTGTATTTTTCAGCTAATGTCCAAAGAAAATTTGACAGAAGTGCAACTGCATGAATCTTAAAAATAAGCACATGCGTTATTGTTAATGTCTTTAATTTTGAACCTCAGACTGCGGACTCCCTTATTTTGCTGCGGACTCCCTCATTTTGCTGCGGACTCCCTCATTTTGCTGCGGACTCTCTCATTTTGCTGCGGACTCCCTGTCTTTGAGGGCAGGGAGTCCATTTGACTCCCTTGTTCAAAAGTTAATTTCTACCACTGTGTAAGTGTATGCTGACTAACTCTTACCTGCTGGACAGAACCTAAGATACGGACGTACGGCCGGCCCGGGGTGTGCTCAGCACAGAAGGTGAGGATGTCCAAGATGACTGGATTCACAACAACTTCACCTGGTAACAGGACAGGTACGTTGGTTAACATCTGGTAACAGGACAGGTATGTTGATTAACATCTGGTAAAAACACATGTATGTTCGATAACACCTAATAATAGGACAGGTATGTTAATTAACACCTGGTGAAAAAAACAGGTATGTTGGTTAACACCTGGTACCAAACAGTACATGTATGTTCGTTAACACCTAGTAACAGGACAGGTATGTTAGTTTACACCTGGTAACAGGACATATATTTTAGTTAACAACTGGTAAAAACAGGTAGTTTAATTTACACCTGGTAAAATTACAGGTACGTTGGTTAACACCTGGTGAAAAAACAGGTACATTAGTTAACACCTGGTAACAGGAGATGTGTTTTAGTTAACACCTGGTTAAAAAAAAACAAGTATATTAGTTAACACTTGGCAATAGCACATGTATGTTCACTAACACCTAGTAAGAGGACAGGTATATTAGTTAACAGCTGCTAGCAGGACAAGTAAGTTAGTTAACGCCGGGTAACAGGACCGAAGGGGAAAATTAATTTTCTCTGGTTCTTATCAATGGCCTGCTACCCCCGAGAGACACGTTCTTCCCTGGCCCCTGCCCAAAAAAGGATTGCCAACCCCCGGCTTGAAATCATCGCCGAACGAAGTGTTTGCGTTTGCTCGCAGGCAACAACGGACAGATTCAGCTGTGGCAGTTTCTGCTGGAGCTACTCACTGACAAGGACTCACGCGAGTGCATACACTGGGTCGGCGAGGATGGCGAGTTCAAGCTGTCGAACCCGGAGATGGTCGCACAGCTGTGGGGCATGCGCAAGAACAAGCCGACAATGAACTACGAGAAGCTGTCGCGCGCGCTCAGGTGAGGCCACAATTAAAAACATCTTTGTTTGCCCTCTACCGACCCAGGATGAAAAGTTTGGGTTGATAGGTAGGGATTTTTTTGAGTGGGGTCCTTTTACAAATTCAGCATCGTGTCTACATGCTCGGTTGTGCTTGTGTGGAGATAAGTTTTATGTTGAATGTTTGTTTTGCTTGGTATATATAATGTATTGCCTACAGATTTATATAATGTACAGTGATACAATTTGTAAAAAAAAAGGGAAAGATCAATAAAAAGTCTGAGCCTGGCCCCTTTTTGGCGGGTCGGTCGGGTGTGGGCAAACAAACAATATTTTTATTATGACCTGAGGCCCGCACGCACGCACGCGTTTAACCATGCAACTATTACTTGTGGGGCCGCCGCCTTGCCCGCCACACATGCCGTTGTCTAAGCCAGTGCTTAAATTGGTGCTTAAATTTCACCCATGGGATGAATGAAATGATTGTGGGGTGAATGAAGTTTGGTCGCAGGTGAATGAAATTGTGTGATAAAGACTCGAGGGTGAATGACACTGAAATAGTTTAAGAAGCACTGGTCTAAGCTTCTAACACTTACTGGTCGTGTACAGTATGTTTAGATGCAAAAGACGAGACAAGGTGTTGCTTGGTTTATGCTACTAATAGATTGGTACACACACACACACCCACACACACATATATATATATATCACTATAGGTTGAATAATTATTACCGTATTAATTAAACCAGTTTAATTACATCAATCACTAATTTTATTCTTAATTAGGTATTACTACGATGGAGACATGATCTGCAAGGTCCACGGTAAAAGATTCGTCTACAAGTTTGTCTGCGATCTGAAGCAGCTGATTGGCTACAGCGCGGCGGAGCTTAACCGCCTTGTCATGGAGTGCGAAAAGAAGAAGTTCAACCAGCCGAAGCACAGCGCGTACACGACACAGAAGAAGGGCCTCGACTCCAACGTCGTTCCGCTACACTCGCTTTCTAATGTTTAGAACACCGCTCGCACCTACGATAGCGAGTGTAGCAGAACGACGTTCTGATGTTTAGAACACCGCACGAACCTACGATAGCGAATGTAGTGGAACGACGTTCTGATGTTCAGAACACCGCACAAACCTGTCAGTGAATGCAGCAAGTCAACGTTCCGACGTTCCGAACACCGCTTGCACCTACGATGTTCTGCTACACTCGCTACCGTAGGTGCGAGCGGTGTTCAGAACGTCGGAACGTGGACTTGCTGCATTCCCTGACAGGTTCGTGCGGTGTTCTGAACATCAGAACGTCGTTCCACTACATTCGCTATCGTAGGTTCGTGCGGTGTTTTGAACGTCGGAACGTTGACTTGCTGCATTCACTGACAGGTTTGTGCGGTGTTCCGAACATCAGAACGTCGTTCCAAACAGGATCGGAGTTTAACTCTGCTCGCTGTCATTAGTTCGCACAGTGATCCGAACCTCATGACACTTCACTTGTCGTCGTAAGTTCAAGCTGTGTTCGGAACGTTGGAAGTTTACTGGAATTTATTTCCTGTAGGGGCGCCACTGCAATGGTAACCATGCGCGTAATCACAGCTGCTCTCGCGTGATGTTGACACCACTGCTAGGTAACATTGAGCTTCCTGCTGTAGCATTATCCTGTGTGTTCCAGTAAAATGGGGTTAGTTTTCATGAAGGAACACCATCTGGCATTTAGGTGTGCCCAGGCATCCTCAGTTGGGCCCAGGACCCCACCAACCGATGAATGCCTGCATGCCTTATTTTAAGGGTCAGCTCCCATCTTGTGTAGCTATATTGCACAATGCTTTGCTGCTGCCCACGCAGGCCAATGGTTTTTGCATGAATGGTCCATCAGAACTTAACATGTGCTACAAATGCCTGTAACTGCCGGATTCTATTTCTGTAAAAGTGTGAAATCTGCGAGTGGTGTTGTTGTGTTATATGAACTTGATAAGAAGCAGCAGCCGTCTCTAAACAACAAGTGAGCAAGGGTGTGATGTAAATAATATAAATGTTGGAATTCTTGGATGAGAAAAGCCTTAAACAATGTAGCTTTAGTTAGCATGGTGGCAGATGTAACATGTGGTAGAATGGTGGCCTGACTCAACGAAAATCTGAGATGCAAAGAAATATCTGTGTGGTAACGACATCTGTTCCACTCTCTACTCTAATTGTTAGATAGATGTCGTTAAGTAACACCACGAGTCTAGAATGTAATAACTTTTGCACAGGAAATGCTGTGCCAGTGTTATGTCATTTTAGACCTTTTAGTCGTAGATATTGACGTTTCTGACAATGGGCTACCTGGTTCCTTTAATGCACAGCTGACAATAGTCGATTGTTGTCTCTAGCGTTGCAGAGGCGAAAGCTTTGCTTGGCCGTCTGATAGCAATGCTGCTGCTGCTGCTATTCCGAATGCAGTGCTAGGCGTTGTAGCCTTCCAGCACGTCTTCTGGCGGTCGTTGATATTGAGACTGGGGCACTCTCCAGCCGCGCCATCATTGTACATAGTTCGGTTAACGAAGGAGGACCTAATTAGGTAGTTCTATTCATATATGCAGCTCGTTCAGTCTTGATTTTTTCATAGGCCTCGTTAGACTGGTGAGCTTTCCAAAGTCTAGCTTCAAACAAAAAACAAGGCTACGCAGCAGCATGTGTGAATAAGCGGTTGCGTTGAATGACAGCGATTCGCTGGCACCACCTGACAAACGCTAGTTAACTTGTAAGGTTACAGCATTTCTCAGTGCTACTGTATGGATGTGACGTTTAAGCTGTGTGCCGTATGTCTACCCAGGAACGATCCTGGGAAAATTTTCAAGGCAGGGGGGAGGCAAAATTTTGTGACTCGATCTGCCTAGTGATGCACAAGCGAGGGGTGCAACTCCTAATCTACGAGGGTTTCACGGATGATTTCCGCTTATTTAAATGTTATTTGAATTCGTTAGAAATTCGTTTTAATAAATAAATTTGGCTGTTATTATATTTTTCGCTTAAATGTTTAAGAAGCAGCTCCTCCTTCATCTCCCCCCCCCCTTCCATGCTGAGGCAATGGTCCTGTCCATAAGGTTTGTGTGATTGTGGGCCAGTTGCTATAGCGAGATCTTTTCTCCCAGACTCGATGGGGTACTCCCAAATTGCAATTCACATTAAACATTTTCATCTTTTTTTCCCAATTATCAGTAAATTTGGTTAATTTACTTAAAACAGCACGAAAACCAAGAGGGTGAGGAATCCATATATGAAATCGAGGCAAAGCTGAACTTACTGTGAAAAATAAGGCGTTTTCCATACTAACGTTAATCTCGCAAAAAAATCTCTCGCAAAAAATCAATACTAACAGTGAAAGAAGTTTTATTTTAATTGTATACGTGATTCTTGTCTCACGGCACACCCCATCAGTGCCCTGTATCACTCTCATGCACAGGCATTTCCCCACTGCATGATATCAGTGTGCTTATCAGTGGGATTGCTTAATTACATCGGCACAATATCTCTTCGTCACTCGCTGGTGAGGCGATGTGACCAGGTCCATTATAATTATTTTGTTATTCTGTAGACTGGTGTCACAAGTCCCAGCGGTGGAACTGTGGTTCATTTACAATGACTTACTGAGCCAGTCTAGTTATTGTATCCCCCGCGACGAAGTCGGCGGGGAGACTATGGTTTCATGTCTCCCCAGCCGCCGCCGCCGCTCGGTCCGCCGCAGAGAATTTTCCTTCTGCTCTATAACTCGACCCCTAATTGACCTAGCGTGACCAAACTTGGTATACTTACACATCTTGGGGAGAAGGTGAGCAGCGTACCAAAACCAGGTCACTGCGACCTTTATTTGACCTTTACCTTGACCTTGATCATATTTTCCTTCTGCTCTCTAACTCGGCCCCTAATTGAACTAGCACTACCAAACTTGGTATACTTACACATCTTGGGGAGAAGGTGAGCAGCGCACCAAAACCAGGTCGCTACGACCTTTATTTGGCCTTTACATTGACCTTGATCATATTTCCCTTCCGCTCTCTAACTCGGCCCCTAATTGACCTAGCGCTACCAAACTTGGTATACTTACACATCTTGGGGAGAAGGTGAGCAGCGTACCAAAACCAGGTCGCTACGACCTTTATTTGACCTTGACCTTGATCATATTTCCCTTCCACTCTATAACTCGGCCTCTAATTGCCCTAGCGCGACCAAACTTGGTATACTTACAAATCTTGGGAAGAAGGTGTGTCGCGTACCGAAACCAGGTCACTGCAACCTTTATTTGACATTGACCTTGACCTTGATCATATTTCCTTTCCGCTCTATAACTCGGCCCCTAATTGACCTAGCGCGACCAAACTTCGTATACTGACACATCTTGGGGAGAACACGGGGGATACATGTAGTTGGCGACAATTAACTGCCCTTTCTAGTTCATCGTATACATATATATAATATATATATATATATAAGCGCTCACGGGATCGTTCTCAATACCACATTTAAGTCACAACAGTAGAAATGGCCTAACAGAACATATTTTGATGACCTTTTATAGAGAAAAAAATCTTTTGTCTATTAATATACGGAAACATAATATTTAGTGACTGTAATAAGTAATCAAACATAATATTGTATTAGGTATATATTTTTTATATGAATGTCAACATTTGGTTTATTTTCGTGACTCGTATTTACAAATCATTCGAATGTTCGAATTGCAGTGAAAGCATTTCTGTGTGATGGCTTTCTTGTCAACGTTCACTATTAAGTATAAATGTGGCCACTACCTTCTATTGCAACAACAACAACAACCACTATTTGCAATATGAAGGTGTAGGTCAGTGGTTCTTAACCTTTTCTGAGTCAGGGACCCCTTTGAGGATCTGGTGAAAGCTACGGACCCCTCCCGAGAAAAATGCACATTTATATCAGCACATAAACACAAAATTTTACATGCGCCTGGTTCACGGACCCCTGAAGCCCATCCACGGACCACAGGTTAAGAACCACTGGTGTATGTAATTTAAGTAAGTTACTCACTATAGCCAGCCGTGTAAGAAAGTGGTTGCCTGGTACCGTGTGTGTGTGTGTGTGTGTGCGTGTGTGTGTGTGTGCGTGTGTCTGCATGCCTGTGTGTGCGTATGGACAAGCATGTATGACTTACGGTAGTAGTTCAATGTAGTGCTATATTTGCTACTAGTTATATCCTGCGTAACATTATGCGATTGATAACAAACAAATATTGCGAGCAAGTACGTATTCGTTTATCTCACTGTGTTACGTACAACACACCAACGTGTTATTGACAACAATTGCACACAATGCTGAGTGAGTGATTGTAAATTACATCCCCTGATAGATACCGAAGTAACGTCAGATATGGCTACGTTGGAATCATACATAAGGCTTTATGTAAACATGTATTTCTGTATATAGATTTGTGCTGTAGAAACACCCACAAGGCGCGTGCGTTTGTACTGTTGCAATTCATACAGACGGAATGTAAAATATAAAATATTTTTAGGTGACAAGCGTTTTAATAGAACATGTTTCTCTGTTTTCAGTTTCCTAGTTTTATTCATTTACTGTTGTAATATTCTGTGACATCAATAAAGCTAGGTTTAAACAAACACGGAGGACAGCAATAATGATTTGGAGTCCATTTATTGAGCGCAGCGAGTTGATTTTGGATGGAAACCTTCGCTCATAGGGTCTATGTCCCCCAGCCTCCCATGGTACTGCCGGAACGTACCCTGGGTACGGTCCGGTATACCGGAACGTACCCTGGTAACTATCTGATATGGTTAGGGTTAAGGAGTAGGCGTAGGCGTAGGTGACATATATGTACCTGAGGTAACTATCTGATATGGTTAGGGTTAAGGAGTAGGCGGTCCGGCATATTAGATAGTACCAGCGTACGTTCCGGCAG
The DNA here is from genome assembly GCF_000485595.1 of Priapulus caudatus. Classification (NCBI taxonomy): domain Eukaryota; kingdom Metazoa; phylum Priapulida; class Priapulimorpha; order Priapulimorphida; family Priapulidae; genus Priapulus; species Priapulus caudatus. The sequence continues at coordinate 12,802 of NW_014577943.1, forward strand.
TACCCTGGGGGACATATGATAGACCCTCTCAGCGAATTGGTTTATTAACTGTGGTAATTTCAAAGAAAAGCACGATAGGTATATAAGAAAACTGACAATGTGATTATATAGTAATCACATGAAATATACTTTATTATTCAAAAGCATATATAGAGATTTTATGCAAGGAATACCTGTATGAAAATAGCTATCAAGAATCAATCTGAAAATATCATTTCCAGCCACCTAAACGTTTCACGAAATACTATTTTATCCAATCACCTTTTAACGAAATGGTATGGTATATCAGCACATCTCAGAGGTCAGCATATATATAAAATTTTGTGGAAATATTTGTAGGATTATACTCCATTTACTAGTAAACTATATTTTTTCCGTTGCTATAGTTACAGAATCTCGGCTAGAACCGCAAACAAAAAGTTAACGGCTATGCGGAATGAAAACCTTATACATATTTTTATCTGATATAATTAGCTATAATGAATTGACGATCATGAAAATAGTGTTTAATTTGTTTGCACACAGTCTAGGGTAATTTCGTCAATACACAAAGTATGCGGCTAAGTGGCAGTAGCTCATGTATTCTGTATACACGTGCGCCTGGGATTCTTGCAGTGGAGATCTTCAAACTTAAGATAGAGCAAGCCTTTCCAACTATACTGGCGGTTCAACAACACCCACCACCTTTCTCTCCACATCTCGAATATACTTCTCTGGTATGCCAACGTTCCTGCAAATAAAAAACGTATTGTAGCACATATTAAGTAAAACATACCTAGTGGAAATTCGTCACTCTCCACTGATCGACTTTCACTATGTCAGACCTATTTTAATTTACCTACACCGCCTCTATCAGCTGACCGCTTGAATAGTGAACATTTGAATATTGCTTTGTATTGCTATGCTGTATACATTTGATACATTTACACTCTGACAATCTTTAACATCCATAATGTAATGGATGGTTCTTGTTAACTTCTCGAAGAAAACACCACTACAGAATCACCGGTCAGCACCAGTGTAAATGATGTGGACATTGTCCGTGAAAATGACGAAGACCCAGGAAACCTGAGGGGGTGGGGGATAATTGGACATGTTGCAAACTGCAGGAACAGCTCTAACAGCAATATCCAAGCATCGTCTCACAGACACAGGACTGTCTTTATCTGAGACTGATCCATCCACTGTCGCTACCCAGTGTGTGAAACGGAGGGCCAGATCATCTCTTCACAGATCCACTGTACCAATACTCCGTGGGGATTCCGCGAGCTTATCACTTAATGCCACCGCTGACGTTAGCTGTGTGCACGTGCACGTGTGTTGTGTGCACGTGTGTTGTGTATTGTGTATTGTGCAGTGCTGTAATTGTCCGCCATGCTAGAAGAGACAATCTCGCTTGCCTAAGTTCACCGATCTTCTTTCGTTTCGTGGCGTCGAGTCTCTGCCTGCGCAGCTTGGCTTCCTCGTCCAACTTAATTCCTGCAATAGTGTGTCCATGAGTTGCAGCAACAGCTTTTAAATAAGTATGTAATACTGTCTTCAGATATTGCTTTATTCATACTAGGACGACATCACAAATGATGGAGATCTCTAACATGATTAAACTAATTAAACTGAATCACAGAACATGTGGTTTTACTAAACTGAACTGGTACAGTCACAGTACGTTATTCTCTATCTTTCGTTTACGTCAGAGACAACTGCCTGCACTGACAGCAACGTTAACAGTCAACCGACCTATCCACCCCGCGTAATCGACGGGTAAATAGATCTTGCTATTAGGATAGGTCATTCTAAAAACGTTGCATAGTAACAAAAATGCCACAAAGTTGAAGATGTGGCATGCACGCAAGAAAAACGTGTATAAACTGGTTTACCTTGACAAACTTTGACAAACGGGGGATATCAGATCTCATATTGCTCCGCAGACGGATAGTTCGACTATGAAACCTTTGCGAGTATTAACTATGCATGACTCATGTCCTCATGCTCGCAGCTACCTTCCTGGAAGACTTCTTTCATGTTTGCTGCCCCCTGGTTAATAACTACACAGGCAGAGCACACATACCTTCCTGGAATAATTCCTTCCTGTCTCCTGTCCCTCATGTTAATAACTACACAGGCAGAGCACACATACCTTCCTGGAATAATTCCTTCCTGTCTCCTGTCCCCCTGGTTAATAACTACACAGGCAGAGCACACATACCTTCCTGGAATAATTCCTTCCTGTCTCCTGTCCCCCTGGTTAATAACTACACAGGCAGAGCACACATACCTTCCTGGAATAATTCCTTCCTGTCTCCTGTCCCCCTGGTTAATAACTACACAGGCAGAGCACACATACCTTCCTGGAATAATTCCTTCCTGTCTCCTGTCCCCCTGGTTAATAACTACACAGGCAGAGCACACATACCTTCCTGTCT
>NW_014577943.1:16053-16529 GCF_000485595.1 Priapulus caudatus
CCGTCCCCCATGTTACTAAGCACACATACCTTCCTGGAAGAACTCCTTCCTGTCTCCTGTCCCCCATGTTACTAAGCACACGTACCTTCCTGGAAGAACTCCTTCCTGTCTCCTGTCCCCCATGTTACTAAGCACACGTACCTTCCTGGAACAATTCCTCCCTGTCTCCTGTCCCCCATGTTACTAAGCACACGTACCTTCCTGGAAGAATTCCTTCCTGTCCTGCACGCGTTCGAGCTCCTTCTGGCGTATCTGCTTGCGCACGTCGTCTGCATGCTGCAGCTGCCGGTCAACCCTCTGCTGGTCGTTGCTGTGCTCCTTGTCCTGAGCCTCAATCTGCGCCCTGCATTCCCACGCACACGCACAGACAACAGATGTATAACGCATGTATAACACATTACAAAAATATATATATATGTCTAATATTTAACTGCCTATCTTTCTATCTATCCATCCATCCATCCATCCATCCATCC
>NW_014577943.1:19425-19803 GCF_000485595.1 Priapulus caudatus
GATGGAACGATACATAATGGGGGAGGCAACCACGTTACATGTGTGTGTGATGGAACGATACATAATGGGGGGGGCAACCACGTTACATGCGAGGCCCTCACCTGCTCTGCCTGGTGGTCCTTGGCGCGTTCCTGCATCGTACGCAGCCTGGCAACCTCCTTCTCCTTCTCCAGTCGCAGCTTCTGTTGCTCCCGCTCAAACGCCGCCTCCCGCTCCTAGCCAACGTGCGACAATGACCCGTTAATGAATGCAAGGATGTGCAAGGTGTGACGTACCGTTAGTGAATGCAAGGATGTGCAAGGTGTGATGTACCGTTAGTGAATGCAAGGATGTGCAAGGTGTGACGTACCGTTAGTGAATGCAAGGATGTGCAAGGTG
>NW_014577943.1:19950-20302 GCF_000485595.1 Priapulus caudatus
GAGCACACATACCTTCCTGGAACAATTCCTTCCTGTCTCCTGTCCCCCTGGTTAATAACTACATAGGCAGAGCACACATACCTTCCTGGAATAATTCCTTCCTGTCTCCTGTCCCCCTGGTTAATAACTACATAGGCAGAGCACACATACCTTCCTGGAATAATTCCTTCCTGTCTCCTGTCCCCCTGGTTAATAACTACACAGGCAGAGCACACATACCTTCCTGGAATAATTCCTTCCTGTCTCCTGTCCCCCATGTTACTAAGCACACGTACCTTCCTGGAATAATTCCTCCCTGTCTCCTGTCCCCCATGTTACTAAGCACACGTACCTTCCTGGAAGAACTCCTTCC
>NW_014577943.1:20854-21860 GCF_000485595.1 Priapulus caudatus
GGTAAATGGATTAATATAATATGTATGGATGGATCGATGGATGGATGGATGGATCGATCGATCGATCAATGGATGGGTGAATGGGTGAGTGGATGGATGGATGGATGGATGGATAGATGGTTCGATCAATAGATGGATGGATGAATGGATGGATGGACAGATGGGTGTGTGCATGGATGAATGGATAGACGGATGGACAGATGGGTGGGAGAATGGATAGACGGGGGGAGTAGTAGGAGCGGTGCAGATGGGGTGATGCGCCTGCACGCACGCACGCACGCACGTACTTCAGCACGCGTTCGAACTCGGTGCGGTCGCGCTGCGCCTGCACTGCGAGGAAGTGTTGCTTAGCCATGACCTGCTGCTCACGCGCGACATTCAGCTGCCGCTCGACCTCAGCCTTCCTCAGCACATCCTCCTTCTCCTTCCTCCTCCACTCACGCTCCACCTGCTCCGTGTTCCTCTTCGCTCGCAGCGCGTCCTGGTGGCGCAGAGAAGAAGCGTTGATGGACGCAGGGATAGATGAGGCTGTATTGCATGTTTACCGTGGAAGGCAATGTTAACTCACTACTACAGCCACGAAATGGGGATGTTTGCAACGAATACTTGCAATCGGGCTTGTGCTTATAATAATATTGATAAATAAATAGCTATATATATAGTTATTGGGGAGGGAACCATGTCACACAAGTGTGCGCAGTGGATCGGAGGTGGAGCGATAGGTAATGGGGGGAGGCAACCACGTTACATGTGTGTGCGATGGAACGATACGTAATGGAGGAAGCAACCACGTTACATGTGTGTGCGATGGAACGATACGTAATGGGGGAGGCAACCACGTTACATGTGTGTGCGATGGAACGATACGTAATGGGGGAGGCAACCACGTTACATGTGTGTGCGATGGAACGATACATAATGGAGGAAGCAACCACGTTACATGTGTGTGCGATGGAACGATACGTAATGGAGGAGGCAACCACGTTACACGTGTGTGCGATGGAAC
>NW_014577943.1:22746-24263 GCF_000485595.1 Priapulus caudatus
AGGATGTGCAAGGTGACGTACGTTAGTGAATGCAAGGTGTGATGTACCGTTAGTGAATGCAAGAATGTGCAAGGTGTAACGCACAGTTAGAGGATGTGCAAGGTGTGATGTACCGTTAGTGAATGCAAGGATGTGCAAGGTGTAACGCACAGTTAGTGAATGCAAGGATGTGCAAGGTGTGATGTACCGTTAGTGAATGCAAGGATGTGCAAGGTGTGATGTACCGTTAGTGAATGCAAGGATGTGCAAGGTGACGTACTGTTAGTGAATGCAAGGATGTGCAAGGTGTGATGATGTACCGTTAGTGAATGCAAGGATGTGCAAGGTGTGATGATGTACCGTTAGTGAATGCAAGGATGTGCAAGGTGTGATGATGTACCGTTAGTGAATGCAAGGATGTGCGAGGTATGTTACATTTTCCACCACAACCAGCTCTACATTTGGCGCCATGACATAAAGAATAGGATCCCCTTCAACGAATCCTACACTGACAACAACTTACCTCCTTCTGCTGCATGTATTCCGTGACCTTCGTGTCAATAAGTTTCTCCTGTTCTTTGGCCACTTCCTGCCGTCTCAGAATTTCTGCATTCTCTCTTGCCAAGCTAGTCTGAATGTGTGTAGGCAGCATTAGCATGGCGCCTGAACCCTGTGCTCTGAATCTTACCAGAGGGTCTCAGAAAATTCAGTCATAAGACAAGCCTAGGCAACATGACCACTTACATAGGTAACCATGAAGATGAGTAACGCCAAGAAATGATCGAGTAGAAGAACAGCAGCAAGAAATTAAAAAAGAAAGCAAGAAAGAAACAAATCAAAGATAACATGAGCAACACTAGTATATAGCTAGCTATAGGATCGTGAACCCATGACCTTACCATACGACCTCGAACCATCTACCCACGAGTCAAATCTGTGTATAGTGTGACGTATAGCCCCTGGTAACACCAAAACAAGTAACGCCAAGAAACGATTGGTTTTCACATGAATACACAGAGTTTACAACTTGATGTAATTCTCAATATATCTTAATAATCTGAGAATTTCATAGTTTGGTAGACATTGTGATTGGCATTTAAAGTTTAGGGAGAGTGTGGAGACTGTTCAACGTATGCAGATCAGTAACGGTTACTTCATACACGACATGAACAAATTTGTATCACAAATTTACTAATACGGTTTCTTGGACTTTCTCTTGGCGATTTCTATCTATTTGATTTGCAAAGAGATGAAGCAACAAAGCAGTGGGAGACGGACTAAAACTATGCAATCAATGTGTTATTTAATCAAACGTAATCTTTCGCAATTTCTTTTGACTAATATCTTCAATGCGTTGCAAAAAATTAATGTCGTCAAAATCGTTTTGTATGATCAACCGAAAAAATATCTCGAGTTACAAACTAAAACTAATATATTTAATAGTACTTAGCTACTTATTACTAGTTACAGACGTCCCAAGTCTCCCGGTCTCACCAGGAGACTCCCGGTATGACACGCTGCTCCCGGTGCCCCGGAAT
>NW_014577943.1:24565-30949 GCF_000485595.1 Priapulus caudatus
TGGTAACATTACAGTATTATGCCTGTGTGTCTACACATGGTAACATTACAGTATCATGCCTGCACGTCTGCACATGGTAACATTACAGTATCATGCCTGCACGTCTACACATGGTAACATTACAGTATCATGCCTGTGTCTACACATGGTAACATTACAGTATCATGCCTGCACGTCTGCACATGGTAACATTACAGTATCATGCCTGCACGTCTACACATGGTAACATTACAGTATCATGCCTGCACATCTATACATGGTAACATTACAGTATCATGCCTGTGTGTCTGCACATGGTAACATTACAGTATCATGCCTGTGTGTCTACACATGGTAACATTACAGTATCATGCCTGCACGTCTACACATGGTAACATTACAGTATCATGCCTGTGTGTCTGCACATGGTAACATTACAGTATCATGCCTGCATGCCTACACATGGTAACATTACAGTATCATGCCTGTGTGTCTGTACATGGTAACATTACAGTATCATGCCTGTGCGTCTACACATGGTAACATTACAGTATCATGCCTGTGTGTCTACACATGGTAACATTACAGTATCATGCCTGTGTGTCTGCACATGGTAACATTACAGTATCATGCCTGCACGTCTGCACAGGTTAGCGAGTGTGCAAACAACAATAAATAATTAATTCATCAATAACAGGAACGCACGGCTATATCAAGGAATAATTTGTTGCACTTAGACAGATTGGTAGTGGCACGATTATAGTAACCCTGACGTGAACACACATTGTTGCAGTTGACCCAAATCGACGATGGAGGGCTAGATGGATTAATGCTCACGCTGACCATTGAAGATTCTCCACTCTACCCCTCGGCTACTCTGTGGCATACACCACAACCTTTGGTTATTTTACTCCGGTATTTAATTATGGTATTTTGTTATGTTTGTAAGGTTCCCATTCCCTTTCATCTACTTTTTTTCTGTGTGATACGACGAAGTTAATACGTGACTGATGACAGCTTCAAGCAACCGGCAATGTTCGGAGCTTCCTTCACTCTGCTATGTTGGTCAGGTAAGTATAAGACCCTTCCGTCTATACGATAGTATTTCGCAATAACCAGGAAGATTCCTTGATGAATCATATACTCTGATGCCCTCTACCCTAGGTGGGTTCCTTGTACATGTCAACAGCAGCAATGTACCAAATATTCCAAATTCTCTCATATATCGTGGCACAGTTATAACGTCAATCACATGCATACGTAAGTATGTTAATAGTTATCATATACTTAGCCTACCAGCTACATTGTTAATCGCTTGGTCCTGAGAATCACTACACTATGAGGCAGTACTAACGTAAAGAATAATATCGCCAGAAGACATCACACTATGCAATTTAGTTTCGAGCATACAGAATACGTGCATAGGAAAAAGCAGCTAAGTGATATTGGGAATATCTCTTTCAAATATTACTTTCAAAATCAAACAATAGTAAATTAACCTATCCACGCTGTGTGATAGACAGCTAGACGCCTCTAACCAATATTTGTTGCAGCATGATATTCTAAAAGACAATGCTTAACAACTAAGTGCCGCGTTATCAACATTTTGGTATGACGCGTCAAAAACATGCTAAACTGAACAATAATATTATCCTAGGGGGCATGGTAGTGATACTAATGTCACTGAAGTGGATCGGAGAATTGGCCATGGCCCATGCAATACTGACGTTCGTAGGGTCTATGTCCCCCTTACCTCTGTTTGACCTGGCTCGTTTAGCTATTTCTGACTAACCCTAACCCTATATATATTATATATATATATATATATATATATTAGTCAGAAATAGCTAAACGAGCCAGGTCAAACAGAGATCAGGGGGACATAGACCTTATCTGCAATACTAACTGGTATCTCTCCTGCTTGCGTTTCTTCTCCAGCCCTTCCTGCTTTGTGAGAGCGTTCATGCGATCAACCTCCATCATGACATCAAGTCTCTTCTCTTCCTCGTCCACCTCCAGCCCTATCTGCTCCTTCTCCTGCACTTGCGCATCTCGTATCGCATGACATTTGATCTTCAGGATCAACTGGGGGATGTAGAAATTTTTGATTGCACGGCAACTTTTGGATAAAAGTATCGAACAGCCTCCATCTTCTGCAGACAGAGGGAGTACCTAATAATCAATCTTCAGAATCAATTGTTAGACTTAGAGTATAAATTTTTTTATTCAGTGGCAACTTTTGATCGATGGCTTACAAACCAATGCACATGGCTGGATTCGCATGCACCAGCTTCTAATGAGAGCCCTGCGTACGGTCGTACCTTCAGGGGTGTACCTAATTTATTTTAACTGTGAGGAGAAATCCGCATGTAGTTTGTGTTCTGGGCAGTTGACCATGGGTAGTTTTCCATAGGGTATTGACCATGTAATAGCATGCATGTTTGCCTGGATGGAGTAGGATGGGGGGAGGAACTGCCCTGCTAGCCCCATCTACGACCCTGACCTCGTTACATGTAATATATGTTACATGTAACAGTATGTATATTTGCCTGAGTGGAGTAGGGGAGAGGGGAGGGGGAGGAACTGCCCTGCTAGCCCCCGAGTGACCTTCCCGCGCTGACCTCGTTCAGCTCCTTTATCTCGTCCTCCTGCTCCTGCCGCTGCTCATTAGCCTTCTCCAGCAGGAACATCGCCTTCTGCTTGGCTTCCTCATCCAGTTCGTTCAACTTCTCATTCTTCCTTCTCTGCTTCTCCTGCTGCTGCATGAAGTCCTTCCGAGCCTGGCAGGCATCCTATATCCAGATGTATGAGATAAAACACACCATGTGCAGTATAATGCAATACCCTGCATGTAAGCTAGTAAAATATACTACATGCAAGCTAATGCAATACACTACGTGCAATCTAATGCAATATGCTACATGCAATCAAATGCAACATATTTTGAGTATGTATTAGATGCAATCTAATTCAATATAATATTTGCAATCTAATGCATCTAGTGCTTTCATGAGCAGTCCAACGAATAACATGACTCACAATCGGATAGTGACTTATAATATAGTGTAAAATATTAGATGCAGTATAATGCATTACTATATATGTATGCAATATTATCAGGAGTGTAATATTATAGACATCTATATTATCACACTTCCAATATTATTAATTAATTATTAGACACAAATCCACTGAGAGCTTGTTCAAGATAATACAATCGGACACCATGTTTTATAAACATAGAGATAGATGCAGTCAGGGAAGCCAGCAGAGATTGCCTGACAAAAGGCCTGAGGTCCCTCACCATAGAGTTAATAATAACATAATATACCTGACGGTAGGAAGGGGGGGGGTGCTAAGGTCTCTGATAAAGGGAGAGTGGGAACCATTAAAATAGAAGTTCGAGCAATTTTAGCAGAAAATAATTACTATATTTACAACTATTGTTATATTGCAAAGATTTTACTCCACCGCCACCCGTGTGGTAACAATGTTGATGAAGTATGTACTTGGGATGCTTCTTTCTCTCTCTTGAGCTGCTGCAGTAACTCCGCCCGTTCTTGATGTGAGAGCACTCTTGCATTGTTCTTAATTCGTTCAAATTCAGTAACTGGTAGAACGATGGACTGTCCACTCGGATCCTCTTTTGGAACTCTGGAATGGCCAAATTACAATACTAGTATACATGTAGTAGCTATATCAGGGGTAGATAATAGGGAGGAGTGTGACATCAATAAACAAGGGAAATTCGTCATTTACTAGCCTTATAATACCTACGATTTATTACACGTAACTCATCCAACTTGAGCTCAAATCGGACACAGTACATTCGCCAATACACTCTGTCGAAAATTCATTTCCTTGTCAGAACACCCGCAAATCCGGAGATACAGCTAAGAACGTACGGACACGATCTCCATTCTATGGGCCATCAATCCAGCGCCATTGTCGCGCTATAATTTCAAACAAAAGCGCTATCACTAACGCGCTATTGTCTAACCAGCGAGGCCATGTGCGCTCGCTGCGGAGACTTAAGGTCATCAAAACTCGGGCGAGATTAACTTTGACCCGGTACACAGTACACAGGGCCCCTTCGTACACTAGCTGGCATGCCTTCACGGCGACGCACGCCAAACCCGGCTTCATTGATTAGCTCGTCGAGTGTCAGTCTGCGTCGATCTCCAATCATCCCCGCTAGCCACAACGCCACATTTCAGGCTAATCCAGAGACGCAAACACAGCGACTGCGCGCCAGTCTTGCTGCCTTTTGTACTGAATTATAGGCGCGCAATGGGCGTTTGGATTAATGTCCAAAAATGAGAGAATCAGTGTCATCGTTTATAGGCTGTATCTCCGGATTTGCGGGTGTCTACGAGAAAACGATTTCGCACGATGATTGGCGAATGTACTGTGTCCGATTTGAGCTCAAGTTGGATGAGTTACGCGTAGTAAATCGTAGGTATTATAAGGCTAGTAAATGACGAATTTCCCTTGTTTATTGATGTCACACTCCTCCCTATTATCTACTCCTGGCTATATACATCACATGCAGGGACACATCTTTCATGCGCATTCAGTACATACATACACGCACGCACGCACACGTTCATGTATACTTACATTAGATTTCGGATAAGATCTTTGGTGATGACCTGTACAACCTTGTCTTTCTTGCTCGACCCTGAGAACCAAGGAGGTGCAGATTGATTCCTCTCGTGTTTCTCCACTCGCTTCACGACTTCGGTCACCTGTCAATTAAAGCCCATGGAAACAGTAACACTGTGTCATTTTCTACACTGCAGATCAGGGATCAGCCCAGGAATTTCAGAATGCATGCTGTTCATGGACGAATAGGGAAGGGGGCTGGGAGTGGATATGACCCAATTACTGATTTTTAAAGTTTAATAACCTTCTATGAATTATATTTCGGCACGTTATTTTCACCTAATGAACAAGAAAAGATTTTAGGACCGCAAATGATATGTGTACCTCCATCCTCTATTTCTTGACCCATCAATACAACAAGAACAAACATGGATCTAGATGCACGTAGCAGTAAGAATACCTTATTCGGCGCACCAAAGAGGGATTCGTCAATAGTGGATTGTTTGTTGACGGTGCGGTAGCGTCCACCGCGCCTTCTGCCACTACTAGACCCCGATCCCGTTACGCTCAGCTCAGTCTCAGTCTGAAATGTTGTGGTATATATTATATAGAAACAAAATACATCATGACAACAATAACATGCTCATGCTGGTGTCGACCTTAACATTGTTAAATACAATACAATTATAATATATAATCTCTATTATCCACATCCTGATACAATGGTGTTAGAGGATTATAGGGTCAGGGGGTTATAGGGGTATGAGATCAAAGAGCTAGGGGTTATAGGATTAGGGGCCATAAGGTTATGAGGTCATAGAGTTAGGGGGTCATATGGTTAGGGGTATAGGATTAGAGGGTCATAGGGTTAGGGGGTCAAAGGGGTATTGGGTCATAGGGTTATGAGGTCAGGTCATAGACTCATAGGGTTAGGGGTTATATGATTATGGGGGTCATAGGCTTAGGGGTCATAGGGTTATTGGGTCAAAGGGTAAATTGGAGCCATAGGGTTAAGGAGTCATAGAGTTATGAGGCTATAGGGTTAGGAAGTCATGGGGTTAGGGGGCTATCAGGTTATGGGGTTATAAGGTTTGGGGTTATAGGGTTAAGGGGTCATAAGGTTAGAAGGTTATAGGGTTAAGCCTAAGGGGGTCATAGGGTTAGGAGGTTAGGGGATTATAGCATTAGAGGGTTATAGGGTTGGGTGCGGGGTTATAGGGAAACGGGTTATAGGGATAAGCAGGCTTCTCCCTACATTGCGCAAACCGGGCGCGCCCGCCCCGTTTGGGAAAACTCCCCCCCCCCCGTTTCAATCGTTGCGCCACGTTTAAATTATTTCTGCCCCAATTAAAAAATAATAATTTTTTTTAACGGGAATGGCTACATGAGGAACAGGCTGAGTGAGTCAGCTTTGGAGGCACTGCTGCTACTGGCAATTGAGGGGCCAACTCGGCAAGAATTCCCATTCGACCCACTGGCAGCAAGAACAAGTCTGCAACTGCAGCTACAGCACACGCATCTATTGACTATATATAACAACGTTATATATAGTTGTTATAGTAGTTATAGTTGTTATAGTAGCTATAGTTGTTATAGTAGTAATATATAACTATATATAATGTTGTTATATATAGTCAATAGATGCATGTGTGTTGTAGCTGCAGGTGCGGACTTGTTCTTGCTGCCAGTGATTCGACCAGGCCCCCGTACCCCCCTAGTTTTCTCTCCCCTCCCCCCTCTCCCTCCCTTCCCCTCACGCTGTTTCAATTTCATCCTGGGGAGAACCCTGATAAGGATTAT
>NW_014577943.1:30959-34698 GCF_000485595.1 Priapulus caudatus
CGTTCCTTATACAATTTTCGAATAAGAGAAATCCGCTTCTACGCAGTTGAGTTATTGGTAATGAAATTAAACTATACGGCTGATAGTATATCTAAACTCGACATTCAACATTCACCAATTGTTCTTGAATTTGAAAGTTGATAGTCCACAAGTTGATCATGCTCGTACAGCTAAATTACTCTCTTCATTATCCAATGGACTGCATTTCATATTTATCAACGGAAGCTAGAAGGTCAAATTAGTACGAATGACACTAGCTATCATGCTGTATCACCCTTCATTACACCTTATCTTACAGGTTACAGGTTTATTATATACTACGGGTTGGTTTTTAATAGCACGGAATAGGAGGATGACCTGTCCTCCCTAGCGCCAGCGGTGATTTGTGGATCACCGTATATATAGAAGCAATCATTATGATGATAATTAAGACTATGGTTCCGTTGGCTTTTGGAGAAAGGGCACTGCTGTGACACCAAGGAGAAGAATCTAACATTGTAAACAATAACTGACACTCGTTGTATAATCATCAAGATATAAGTAGCTTTAAAATTTTTGGCCTTCACGTCGCTTGTCACTCCCCAATTAGTCACAGCTGGTCTGCACTATAAGTATATGATGTGTATAAGTGATAGTCTCCAGTATACTCTAAAGTCAGACCACCAAGTCAGCCAGCGGGGCTCTCCGGGGTTCGCCAACAGAACGCCGCCCCCGGGGAGCCTCCCCCCGCGCTTAACGCAAAATAAAATAAATTTTGATTAACATTTGCAAAGAATTTACCCTCAGGCTCCTCCACCCCTTATCTTCCTTTTAAGTGTAATAATTGTATAATTCCATCCCGGCTATATCCCGAAGCGGGAGGTGAATCCAAGGTGTAACACCGTGCCGCCTGCCACTACCACTACCACACCACTCGGTTATTTTTCTACTAACTTGACCCTCCAGTTACAATTTTACGCAATTCAAAAGTCATATCGATTTCAAAATTGGTTCCAATTAATAAATAAGCCTACTGGGAGCATCTAGCCTTACGCGGCCTTACTGACAATTGGCATGGGGCGTGTACCAATGTGATGGGGCGTCCAGGAAGGTCGGCAAGTACCCCGCCTTTGCTCAACGAAATTTAAGCAGAAATATTCACGATGTCTCGAGGGGTGTTATTGATATAAATTTAAAAAAATAATCCTCTGGGCCCCACCCCCAGATCTACTTTCCCACCACCTCCGTGCCGCCGATTGCTCTAACAAATGGGAGTATATGCGTTAGAAAGCCCGACCACCCCATCAATCCCCCTGGTATCCAACCCATCCTAGTAATTCACAGCCCCCTGCCTGACGCACACCATTGACTAATGCAGTTGACCAACAACGAACCCCCCAACATAAAGCTGGCTACGGAGCCTGTATAGTATATAGTATACGTAGGCTAAATATAATCAACAACCAGGTGCAACGTTGTGTAATGCTGCTGCACGTGCTGAGGATTAGTGAGGCATGTTTCTTCTGTAAGCATCTATAACTATTAGCCGCAGTAACCAGTGCCGCCAGCCCTGGCGGCAACTGTACGCGGGCTATATTACAGAGCTACGTACTGTTGTTACTTTGTTAGACATATATATTTTAAAGTTATAACCCATAATCCCCATAATGCATAAATATATACAGTGCCTAATCTTATATAGAGGCCCTAAAGGCCTAAGCATGAAGCCTATATATATCCTTATCAGGGGTTCTCCCAGATGAAATTGAAACCGTGGGGGTTAGAGTTAGGGTTAGGGTTAGGGTTAGAATTAGGGTTAGAATTAGGGTTAGGGTTAGGGTTAGGCACATTGGTTTTATTGGGATACATGTTCTCTATCCTTGGGCCCTATATACTATAGTGCCAGCTGACAATTTTGACTACCACGACGTGGAACCAAAATTTAAAGCTCTTAATCTTATGATTATACACAGTGTCAGTTATTGTTACAATGTTAGATCTCTCCTTGTCACAGCAGTGCCTTTCTCAAAAGCCAACGGAACATATCAATTATCATCATATGATGCCATATCATCCTATCCAATCACCGTGCTGGACATCATCTCTATCCCTGAACCAATATATATAATAACCTGTAACCTGTAAGATAAGTTGTATACATGTCTTGTCTCTTCAGACTTCACCCTTGATAATGACAGTCAATGATAATGTCCCGACATGATCAACTTGAACTTCAACTTTCAAATTAAGAACAATGTGAATGTTGAATGTATTAATTACATCACCGAAGGTAATTCTTACCATACTCCCTCTAGGCCCTATTCGTTCCCACGAAATTTATTGTGAGCGACTGTTGATTACTGTGGAAAATGAAGTATTTGATCTCTTTACATGGAATTTCTCTATCAACGCGCCGTAAATAATGACAACGCTTTGCAGTTGCCCAGGGATACAGAGGGATACGACAGAATTTCCAATGTGTTCACGATAGATGGCGAGCCTATCGATTAGCGTTTACCTAGATGGGTACTATACCGGTTAGTTAGCGCTTAGTAACATCATAGCGTATTCGCAGACAATAAATAAATCTCAGCTACCCCGTCTGCGTTCATAACAAGTGACACCCAAGAACTTCAACAAGGAGTTTCTTTTTATGATTTCCATGTTGTCGAAGTATTTTGTCCAATATTGAAAATCAGAAGGCTTAATTTCATATTCTGAAGGAAGGTTAGTTATTTTAAACAATTTAGATAGATGTAATCATAACGCAATTACTTATTGAACATACATTAGGGAATTAGAGTACCGTTTTCAATGAACGGACAACGGTGTTTGACGGTGTCATAACTTGTGACTAGTTCAGTTGTGTGGAAATTCAACACGCGGTTGTCAGACTCAGGGGTTTAGAACCCAGTTATAACTAGTTTAGAACCCAGTTATAACTAGTTTAGAACCCAGTTAGAACTAGTTTAGAACCCAGTCAGAACTAGTATAGAACCCAGTTAAAAGTAGTTTAGAACCCAGTTAGAACTAGTTTAGAACCCATTGACCGATCCAGGTGGGCACAGGGGGCGGTTGCCCCCTAGAATTTTTAGGGCAAGGGTATTTTAGCCTAGGCAAGTCTGCACTGGTCCCCAGTGTCAGTGAGGATATGTATAATGTACATAGTAACATACTACTATTAGTATTACTACTACTAGCACAGATTTAATTAGACCGAATAATTCTGTCCCATATAACCTTTTTTATATTTTGGTGAGGGTTATTGGGACAGAACGGGGTTCATTGAAATTTTGTGAGATCGCATGCAAAATGCATGCGCTGCTAATGCGGCCCGTACGCCGCTATTGGCGCGAAAAAAAAACCTACCGTTCCCTTCTACATGGCTTTACCTTGCTACTAATATGTGTATACATTTACTTTAATTGTTATTCACTTCTTAAAAGATTGCTTTTTCAGAAACCCCGCTTCATTTAACTTTAGTAAATTACGTTCGCCATTTACAAACAATCGGACCAATCAGAGCGAGTCTATCAGGCCTCCTGCAGCGCCACAGATACAAGCAAGAACCAGGGGCTATTGTAAGACTCGCTCTGATTGGTCTGATTGTTTGTAAATGGCGAATGTAATTTACTAAAGTTAAATGAAGCGAGGTTTCTGAAAAACAATCTTTTAAGAAGTGAATAACGACTGAAGTGAATGTATACACATATTAAGAAGTGAATAACGATTGAAGTGAATGTATACATATATCAGTAGC
>NW_014577943.1:35710-38863 GCF_000485595.1 Priapulus caudatus
GAACCCAGTTAAAAGTAGTTTAGAACCCAGTTAGAACTAGTTTAGAACCCAGTCAGAACTAGTATAGAACCCAGTTAAAAGTAGTTTAGAACCCAGTTAGAACTAGTTTAGAACCCAGTCAGAACTAGTATAGAACCCAGTTAAAAGTAGTTTAGAACCCAGTTAGAACTAGTTTAGAACCCATTGACCGATCGGTACAAGTAGCGTTTACACACCCATGTCGTGAGTTTGGTTAGGGTTAGGGTTAGGGTTAGGGTTTTTAAACCTGGGGTTGTCAAATAGGAATGGGCCGACCGATCCAGGTGGGCACAGGGGGCGGTTGCCCCCTAGAATTTTTAGGGCAAGGGTATTTTAGCCTAGGCAAGTCTGCACTGGTCCCCAGTGTCAGTGAGGATATGTATAATGTACATAGTAACATACTACTATTAGTATTACTACTACTAGCACAGATTTAAATAGACCGAATAATTCTGTCCCATATAACCTTTTTTATATTTTGGTGAGGGTTATTGGGACAGAACGGGGTTCATTGAAATTTTGTGAGATCGCATGCAAAATGCATGCGCTGCTAATGCGGCCCGTACGCCGCTATTGGCGCGAAAAAAAACCTACCGTTCCCTTCTACATGGCTTTACCTTGCTACTAATATGTGTATACATTTACTTCAATCGTTATTCACTTCTTAAAAGATTGCTTTTCAGAAACCCCGCTTCATTTAACTTTAGTAAATTACGTTCGCCATTTACAAACAATCGGACCAATCAGAGCGAGTCTATCAGGCCTCCTGCAGCGCCACAGATACAAGCAAGAACCAGGGGCTATTGTAAGACTCGCTCTGATTGGTCTGATTGTTTGTAAATGGCGAACGTAATTTACTAAAGTTAAATGAAGCGGGGTTTCTGAAAAATCATCTTTTAAGAAGTGAATAACGATTGAAGTGAATGTATACACATATTAAGAAGTGAATAACGATTGAAGTGAATGTATACATATATCAGTAGCAAGGTAAAGCCATGTAGAAGGGAACGGTAGGTTTTTTTCGCGCCAATAGCGGCGTACGGGCCGCATTAGCAGCGCATGCATTTTGCATGCGATCTCACAAAATTTCAATGAACCCCGTTCTGTCCCAATAACCCTCACCAAAATATAAAAAAAGGTTATATGGGACAGAATTATTCAGTCTATAATTTAATATAGTAGTATTTTACTTTTAGTCTTTGGTGTCCCCAAGGATAAAAATACTCAACTCAACAGTGATATTATTGTGACGAAGATTGTTTAATAATGCTGTCTCAGAGAGCAGGAAATTGCATCTAAGAGGTGTAATTTTCAACAATTTTAGAAGGGGACCCCGTACCCCCCCCCCCTATACAGGAGGGGGACACCCCCCTGAAGGAGGAAAAATTTGATATATTCTGATAAAGATGTTTAAAATTGATTGCTATTACTTATTAGATTGCAACTTTTTAACAATTCCACACAGTGGGTGGGGAACACCCCATCGGGTGCTTCGTGCCCTTGAGCTCGCCTGATTCCCCCCCCCAGAATTCACTTCTGGATCCGCCACTGGCACCCCGGATTAGTTTAGCACATATACGAACTATGTATGCACGTAAACGAACTATGTATGCACATAAACAAACTATGTATACCGGAGTCCCAAACCGGTTCATCCCAATACCGGGTTTCCCGATATTATGGCGGGGTTTCGTAATCCCAAACTAGATCATTGACTCGAGCAGTTGCCAGGTACTACTCCTAGTATTACTAAGAGGAATACTACTATTACTAGTCTCTATACTACTCTAGCCTGTTCAATAGGCTAGAGTAGAGTCTAGAGACTAGTAATACTAGGCTATTCTATTGCATACTGTTATATAAATCTGAATCTAAATAACACAGTGCAGGATGAAGCAATATGTTTTTGCATATATATATGTGCTAAACTAATTTGTGGGGCTAAACTAGGCTTGGGCCTCCATGGCCCATTTCAGCAATAAAATGATAGTACTTAATAAAACAAAAATTTTATAGGCAGTGCCTAAACGACGACACAGTTTCGAAACTCAGAAAACTAAACTCTGTGGTTGGGTGTAATTAATAACTCATTCACTGATTGGGAAGTTTCGGTATTTGTGAAAGGAAAATCGGAAATTCTATAGTGCCTTACGCGGATAGCATACGATACAACACTTGAAGCAACGAATTAAACCATTTTGGGTTTTCTACTGTAAATTGGCTAAACATGGAAAATATATCGACTATATATTATTTCATGTAATGATGGTATGTATGAAAGGTCGGCTAGAAAATACCCTACAACCCCAGTCATGTTGTAGGTGTCACATGGATGGTGTTTGTGTGTGTTAAACTAGTGGACCTGTCGCTCACTGTGCTCGCTTCTAGTTAGTGTACAAGTGCATGTAGATCTACCAGAAGTGGAAGTGGGACTGGGTATATATACATTTAACAGCAGAGGGTTTGTTTTGAGCAGGCTTGAAAATGGTATAATATCAGTGGTATTTTCTTTCATGAGGGGCATTTTCGAATGAGAGGGAGAGACTGTACCCAAAACAGAAAGTTCAAACCCATTGTAAAATGCTGTTGACAACATTTTTTGACATCAAAAATATCAAATTTTTTAAATGAGATAGCAGACAAGCTACCAGAAAAAGCTTTAATAAATGACTATTAGGAGTACTACATCAAGTATCAAATTCATTCAATATACAAAAAATATTCAAAATACATATAAAGTGTGCAAATGACGTCAGCAAGGGATGGCTCGGCAGAATCATACAGAGCCACACCGGCTTATATGGGGAATACTGTGAGAACGCTGCCATGTTTTTCTGCCACCAGCGGCGCCAGCAATATGAATGACCAATGTTCTATTGTTTCACCTGCTAACGATGTATAAATTCTAAGAAGATTGAATTTTTTGTCTTGTATTTTATTCATTTACGCGTGTGTGTGTGTGTGCGTGTGTGTGTGCATGTGTGCGTGTGTGTGTGTGTTTGCATGGCACTGCATGCGCGCGCATGTGTACATATGTATGTGTTTGTGCGTGTGTGTGCCCGCATGAGCCTCTCTCTCTCTCTCTCTCTCTCTCTCTCTCTCTCTCTCTATCTCTCTCTCTCTCTCTCTCTCTCT
>NW_014577943.1:40033-58179 GCF_000485595.1 Priapulus caudatus
GGGAAGGGAGAGGGAGAGAGAGGGGGATGGAAATGGAGAGGGAGAATGGGAGGGGCAGGGTGGTTCTTGCGGTGCATTGTTTTTATAGGGTTTAAATACACCGCAAGTCCTTCGCTAAATTTACCGAGACCCTGCAGAGGTTTCGCTAAAGTTGTTCGCTAAATAACGAATAACTTTAGCGATCGGAGCTTTGAGAAACACGCGCGGACGTGTTCTTCGCTATTTACCACAGCTCCGATGATACGCGTGTCTACCCGTTTGCCCTGTCGGGCCGCGGGCAACCGTTAAGGTCGAGCCCTGATTCATTTCATAGATGTAGCTAGATGTATTTAATTATATTTAAAGTTTATTTAAGATTATTATAAATAGTAACATGTAGTATAATAAGGTAGGCACTGAGAATAATTTACAATACACTTTACCACTATCGCACGCTTCTTGGCTGCTCTAGCCAAGCTTGCTAGCCTGGGTTTTACAGCCGTTTTTTTAAAGTGTGTGAATATGGAGGGTACGGCTCCCAGTTTAAGTTGGGGATTGTGTGCTATTCCAACTTTTCTTCGGGCGATGGTTGACTACAAAAGGGGAAATTATAGGCGTCTATAATAGACATTCCTTTCTTAGTCCATATTATTATAGCCATATTAATTAGCCGAATTAGTATTACTATTACTTCAGTGAAGCAGTTATCCGTGAAGTGGTTGGAACAAAGATAAACCACTGAAGGGAGGTTGGTCTTTGGTCTCCCAATTCTCCTAAACCAAGCCTCCCTAACCAACTCCCTAACCAAGCTCTACTTGAGAAGTTGCCCGTTTCGGCAACCTATGGAACGATATTGGTGGACGGCTGGACCCGGCATGAGCTCCCGCTTGCCATGTAATTGGATATTCACTCGTTGCCGAGCAGCCCACGGCTGCGCACGTAGGCATGACTATTTAGTCCTATAATTACCATAATTATGTTTATTATTTAAGTCCATAGAAATAAATATAAACATGTATATACATCTATTTTCATGCAAAGGTCAGCTTAATGACGCTCGTCATTCGGCTATGCCTATATTTCATATTATAATTATATATTACAGGTTTAATGAGGTTACAAGCTTACAATGTTATGATGTGCATAGTATTTACCATAGAAATAATATAGATAACTATACCTATTATTTCTATGGTATTTACATACGTGTTGGCGGCGAAACAATAGAACATTGGTCATTCATACTGCTGGCGCTGCTGGTGGCAGAGAAACATGGCAGCGTTCTGAAATCTGTGTCTTGGCTAGCTAAAGCCCTATTGTAATGGCGAATTAACAAGGAAGACAAAAACAAATTGGTATAAATATATTTTATTATTTATTCACATATAACTGTACTAGTATCAACCAGGTTTGGTGTAGGCTGAAGAACTCCTTTAAGTACTCCGAAGTGTGGAAGAAACCACATTTTGCGATTATCTTTAGTGTCGTTGGCCATTTCATCTGCCGATACAGCCCGTGCTACACCGCGACTTGGATCTCCATCTGCTTGCAATAGAGTTCCCATTCACGTGGTTTGTTCTTGAACTGTTTCTCCAAGTTCAAGAAACGTTTGACAGCATAATCGTGATTGTTCGGTAACCCTTGAGGTGATTTCCTCCACGGTAGACTGATTTGGTAGGTTCCATCCTCTAGCCTGGTTACGCTTTGCTGCATTGAGTCGTTTGCTATCTTATCTTGGTCTTCCATGGTACACTTACAACGTCTCGGCTCGATACCTACACGGTCGATTCCCAGGAAATCTTCTATCTCGCTGATGGCTGTCACCTGAGTGAAGTGTACGGTAGCGTTGCAAAGAACTTCACTCGAGCTATGACCACCTTGGACATACCATCCCAATGGACATCTGACAGCAACAGGATCGTTGGCTGTGGGACCCAGGATACGTTCATCTGCTGTTAGTACGTCTCCGTTCTCGACGCCTAGCAGAATGTCGATCGTCTTGTCTGGAGCTTCAACGATACTGATATCATCAAGGTGAGGGTACTGTCGGATTTGAGCGTTACCGATGATGGGCGCATCGCCGCATGGTCTCTTCATCTCAGTAAGACGAACATCACGCTGGAACGCACCATCTAGACTCTCTAGTGTACAATCTACCACACGAAGCTTGCAGGCGAGGGTGTCACCTCCAACTGTGGTGAGACTGAAGTCTTGCATTTGACCGTCGTAACACTTTGGAACGATTCCTTCATGTAAAAGCGATATCTGGCTGCCGGTGTCGAGTAGAATTCATACCATCGTTTTCTTAGTGCCATAACGTATGTAGCCCATGACGGTCGGCAGTGCACATGTGATTCGGTCGTTACCTCGCATGTTGCTTCCTACTGCGAGCGTGGGGTTAGAGTTCCTTTGTACTGCTGATTGGAATTCCCGCCTATTGACGTTCAGACCCTTGCTATTCCCTGCACCAGAAGATAGGAGCTTCTTATCGAAGTGACGATACCCATCTCGGCCGTAAACATTCGGGCAGACCGAGGAGAAATGAGTGTTCATACCGCACGTGGGTATTTGACAGTTTGTGGCAAATTGACAGTCATCGTGGTTGAACGGGCGTTTTCCTGAGATCTATGCAATTATTATGACCACAGCGATATTGTTAGCGTTCATAATGTCGAATTTCTCACTTTGCGGGAGCGTACGGAATTTATGACATCCTTTCAAGAAGTGATTCGAGGTCTTAGGATGCAGTGGGCATTTCGGCGGCAGGTGATCGGTGCTTTTCCTCTGCGTACCAAAGTCCTTCTTCCCACCAGCGTCTTTGCCCTCTCCGGGGGACATCGTAAAATGACTGGTCGATTTGCGATTCTTGTTCGGTGTACTTGCAGGTTGGGACTGTTGGTGCTCGGCAGGATTTCTGGCTTTCTGCAGGAGCACTAACAGAGAATGTAACCATCTAACGAGACCGGGTACGGACTCTGTTGCCTTGCCATCAGTGACACTCTGGAGGTATTGGATGCGATGCTCCTCCGGTAGTTTACGACGAACTTGCGTCAATAAAATCCTGCCATTCAGATACTTTCTCAAGCCAACGGTTTCGACTTGGCTAGTGAAGGTCTGGAGTGATTCCACAAAGTTGTTTAGGGCTTTCATGTCCACTTTGCCCTTGAAGTCGTAAGAATTCATCTGTTCTAGGTCATTAAGCAGCACGTCTATGAGTCGGTCGTCGTCACCATGTTTCATCCAAGATTTCCCACGCTCTTTGGGTATCAATGCAAGACTTTATTTTGTTTCTTTTGGTTTTCCTCCCCATTGATTCAACAAGTTGGTAAAAGAGTTCAGTTTCCTCTAGGTGCCTGGAAAAATGCGTGAAAAGTTCTTTGAAACGTCTGTAATCCCGCAGGTCACCAGAGAAGGTTGGAAATCTCAACTTCGCCATACGTGTGGTGGACTTATCTTCCCAAGGACGAGAAGAAGGGGGTCTAGTCCTGGTAGGTTCCGGTGGACTAGGTTTCGCCTGTTCAGATTTTCCGAGAAGTTCGTGTATCGTTGGCAATGCACTATCCAACACCTCGTTGATGTAGGCCTCCTCTGCGTCAGCGATTTCATCCTCCGCGATTTCACGTTCATCTTCGGTGGCATAATTCTCTGCACTTAATTCACCGCACTTCAGCCTTATGAATAGCTCATTTACCGTTTGCAGGTCGTCCAGTTGTTGTCGAATGCGTTCCGAGTGATTTCTAAACTCCGTATGCGGCATGCCAGTATAACCTAAGAGCGCAGCGCTCTCTCTGACTAGGATGGTGACCTTTCGTTTCGAAATAGCTCTTATGGCCTTAGCCTACTTGGCAGATTCAGGCATGCTCTCAGTCAGGGACAGTTTGAGGTTTGCTGCTGCCATAATTTTACACAGTTCAGTGGCGCCCTCCTTCGGTGGTAAGATAAACTGTCCGTAGGATAACCATTCAACGATTCACAACAAAGTCAGTCCTCTAAAATACGTCGGTGCGTGGCAACCATGCAGCCGTAACGTTCTCTCAACGTAGGTGTCGTATCAACGGCGTGCAGTGTGGCTACGGGCCGAACCGGGCACTAACACTAACAGTTCATTTCTTGTTGTAATTCGGCGTTGGCGTGGTACACAGCGTGATTGAATAAACTGTGACGGTGCTTACCTTTAATAATTTGAACACATTGAATAATGAAGACGTGTGTATTCGTGAAATAGTCTGATACATTATTCAATCGTGGAAGATTCACATTGCCATGAACACGCCGCCATTTGCATTGTTTACAAAACATAAGCGCCCCTAGCGGGAGATACCGAAAAGAAAATGCGGACTTCGGTGGAATGCCGCAACAGGGACTTTGAATGATTTGTATGACCGCATACACAATAATTTAGGCATGAATTGGTGCAGAAGCGTGCCCTCTATCGAATAAAATCAGAATTGAAATTTTGATCAAATTTCAACTAAAACCAGGAGGGTGTCTTTAATGCAAAGAAAATGAAAAAATTTGAAAACGATTACAATGTTACTTTTTGTTGAAAAGGTGCAATGACGTTAGTAAATGCATGAAAAACCTGGCATAAATATTCCTGGGATATTAGGCCATAATAAAAATATTGTTTGTTTGCCCTCACCCGACCGGCCAGCCAAAAAGGGGCCGACTCAAAAAAATTTATAGATCTTTTTTTATCTTTTTTTTAAACAAATTGTATCACGGTACATTATATAAATCTGTAGGCAATACATTATATGTACCAAGCAAAACAAACATTCAACATAAAAGGTATCTCTACACAAGCACACCTGAGCATGTAGACACCATGCTGAATTTGTAAAAAGACCCCCTTAAAAAAAAGGCGACCTACCTACCCAAACTATTCAGCCTGGGTCGGGTGATGGCAAACAAAGATTTTTTTAACTGTGGCCTTATATGCATTTCACTCTGAGCTCTGCAAGCAGTTTAGGTAGATGGCCTTTTAACTCGACTTCACGAACATTCGCAACGCTTGCAAACGCAACAAAACTGAGTATAGGTTCTCTAGTGCATCAAATTTGATTATCTAGCAAGTTCCAGCTATGCCAGCTAGGAAAGCTGTAGTCTACATAATGCCATAGTACTGAGTGCAAAACTTTTTTTGTGGGTGTCTTTTTGAGAACAGTATATATGACAAGTGCATCTAAGCTAAACAGCTGTCACAAACTATCTGATATTCATCTAGGCTATTTTCACAGATACTGCACTTGTAACCATCCCATTCCTTGACATCATCTAGAACTGCTTGTACAGCTTCCCAACCATCCTCAGTGAAATAACGTCGAACTCTGTGAATGGCCACATTGACGTCCGTACATGAATGAGCCATGTTATGGTTTTTCTTGACATCTTTCCTTGTAATAAGAATGCCAGAGGATATTGATGCATCTGCCACACACTCACTAACAAAACAATGAGATCGTGTGTTTATTTAAGTTTTTCTTAGTATTTGCAACACCCTCAAGTTTGAAAGCAAATTCAAATTTTTCTCCTAATTTAAGAAAACATCTCAAAGTTTAGATGTATAATTAGGTGTGAATGTTCCCAGATTTGAGTATCTTGTAATTACTTGACTTGTTTTAGCTTTTGACTGATGGATTCAATACGATTTGTAGTGTTGGAATCATAATGGCAAGATTCCTTCAGTCCAATTGCCCACTCGGAACGAGAGTCATGCCAGCACTTGATTACTGGCTGTGTACGGGTTTCTTGTAGTTTTAAAGCAAGCTCTGAAATGTACTCTTCTTCGCAACTTGCATATTGCCATTTTCTGGATTATTTCAAGACAGATTTTTCTCGTCAGTCCGCTTCCTCATTTTTTCACAATGTACCTCTGGTCCCGTCTGATCACCCGAAGAACTTGAAACAAACACAACTACAGTTCTACCTGCTCGGCATCATTTGGTTGAAAACCCAACATTTATTCATATCTTTATCAGGTAACATAGACATAGTTCGCCCATGCTGGATTGTATTGCTTGAAAATGACCAGTAAACAAGACCGTGTTTCTTTGTCTGCAGTAACGATTACATGTTATGGTTACTGCATAATTTCATCATAGATAGACAGCACTTCACTTTCACCATTTCTGTCAATGAGTAAAGCCCGGGTCACAACAGATCGTGCGGAATTTTGTCGTGGTAGACCCATAAAATATTTGTCGTGGCCAGATTTTGCAACATGCCCGAAATGTATTTCGAGTGGTCACAAGGGCTACGACACATCAAAGATGGTTTGGCGATGGGGACGCGACAGAAACAAAATATATGTCGTGGTTATGTCGTGGGTGTGTCGCAAGTCAGTCGTGCGACAGTCATGAGTTGTCGGGCATTGTCGGGGGGCTGTTTTTCATGTGAACAGGTCGTGGTTCACTCGTGAGATGTGCATGCTACAGTCGTGCGACTGTCGCACAACAGTCGTGGGTCACTCGTGGGACGCTCGTGCGTTCGTCTCCTGACTATATAACAACGTATTATCGCACAACAGTCGCAAGATTGTCGTAGGACAGACTCACGACAACCAGAAGACATAGATACCACAAAAAATCGTGGAACAAAAAAGGTGCATGTTCAATTTTGCTTCACGACGGCAAGTCGATACCATGATGCTCAAAATTTCGTAGGACTGTCAGTGTCTTGCGACGACCCCCGATGACCCACGATTTGCCCAAATTTTCTGTCGTGGCGTGGCACAAATGTGTCGTGGGCTCGTGAGGCTTAACTGAGCAAGGATGACAACTGAAATGGATTGTTAAGTTTATATGTTTCATCAGCCATGGGAATATCTGGGTATCCTTGAATTATATCGTTCATAGTCCACAAAAATGAGCTTCGTTGCATCTTTTGTTGTACATACGCTAGTGATGTCACGATCATCGATTGAACTTGGCTCAAACCAAGCGCTTGGTTATCAAAATCCATAATCGATTTCATCGGG
Source organism: Priapulus caudatus (assembly GCF_000485595.1). Lineage (NCBI taxonomy): Eukaryota > Metazoa > Priapulida > Priapulimorpha > Priapulimorphida > Priapulidae > Priapulus > Priapulus caudatus. The sequence continues at coordinate 46,992 of NW_014577943.1, forward strand.
GAAAAAAAAAATTGAAATAAATGTAAAACTTGAACAAGAAAACTTGGAAAAGTGATGAGAATCAGAGATATCATCGCTACTATACAAGTTATCCTTTATTAACACACATGTATTATACACACAGTAGTAAACAGTGCAAAACAAACAGTAAACAGGGCTAAACAAGCACATACATGCACACACGTACATGCACACGACGTTACGCACACGTTGGAATTCAACACCCCGAGTAACCGATTGTAACCGATCATCGGTTACTTGGATCCAACCGATGATCCATTACGAAATTACAACCGATTGACAACACTAACATACGCTCACGAACCAGATGAGACAGGATACTAGAGAAGCGTTACCGAAAGGAGGTGTTGATCCGAAGCGCTGAGCGCAGATCTTGCGCGCAGTTCCGCGGCTAGGCGCACTCGACCGCGGGAACGTCCTACGACAGTATGCAGCGCTGGCAGCTATGGATCCGTGCGCCGAATGCATAGACCGGCGCACAGATCCAAAGCTGCCAGAGAACAGTCTGCAATTTTAGTGGGGGACACAGAGGGCAGACATTTGGGACGTGAACAGTGTTCACTTGTTATAAAAACAGAATGTCTCTGTTCGTAACCGAGCTGTGTCACGCGAAATCACAGAAAGACTGACGAAATTCTCGCGTTCGCGAACCTTTGTTGGCCTGGTGTTTTACTTCCTTTCTTTTTCCCATATCCCCCATCCTCCTTCCATCTCTCTGTCTCTCTCTCTCTTTCTCTCTCTCGCTCTCTCTCTCTCTCTCTCTCTCTCTCTCTCTCTCTCTCTCTCTTTCCCCTCACACACACACCATCTTAAATTAATTGAGTCTTTTCTCTTCTCATTTTTTCCATCCCTGTCCACTTTTTCCTCTCTCTTCCTATCTTTTTCTTGTTTCATCTCTCCCTCGCTTTGTTGTTTTTTGTATTACACGTCCTCTTGCATCATGGCTTTCTTGCTGTATTTTCTGCTATTTTATCTTCTTTTTCGTTGAACTTTCTTTTCTATCTGCCAATGTTTTTGCATTTTACTTGTCTCAGACAAAGCGCACCTGGCTCTATTGCCGATGTACGTCTGACTCCACTTACTATCATCTTGCCACCTTTCGCACTGCTTCTTTGGCTCCTTTCCTATTCCTCCTTCCCCGCCCGATAGCTTTTTTACTTCTCATTGACTACACCTAGCAGTGTTAGCCATCACTCTAAGGCCATTTGATAGTGCAAACAGCTACAGCTAGGTGCCTTCTATGAAGGCTAGAATGTACTGACTAGCCTCTCCATTGCATGGAGTGCGCGGGTCGTGGTGCGTGATAAGCACATGAGTCGCGCCAGTACGGAAATTCAAGATCACTCGAGTTTTCAGAATTTCTCTGCTTGCTTGGGAATAAGAACTGAGTTAGTAGCCATGTCTGACGCATTTTCAGTCATTCGTTCTAACTGATAATAGGACCTCTCATAGTATAGATAGGTGCCACTTCTGTTAACACACTACTGTTAACCAAAATGGATAACTGAAAAAAACGTCCATAACCCTTCCAATCAGCCTGGCTATTATAGTTGGTCTTCCATGTTCACCTGTAATATCAGTGCAAATCCTTGTCACCTATACCTGGGGAACATCCACTGTTCCTCATGTCATGTGCCATTTTGAGCCTAATTGGAACAACTTACAATTTTACATCAAATAGCTGTACAATGAGAGTTAAGAATGACAGCGTACAATGGTGAAATGCAAAAACCATGTAGTTTCAGTAGAATTAGTAAACTTTAACAGTTTTATTTTAACAATTCTTTGCAGTATTATTCAGCTGTCTTTTCTTGATAATATAAAACCAACCGCTTGTTTCTACGATGCCCCTACGCTAAGATATTAAGCAGTGAAAATCTAGTATTTTGCCGAAAATCGAAATCGAGTTTACTGCAAGCGGCGACTCGCTCGCGTTTAGTGATAACTTCGGGAATCCTCACGTGTTTCCGTCATTCATTGACAAATGGAATTCCTTTGCTTTCTACTATCTTTTCTCGCATTTCCAGTCATGGACCCAGCCATCACTCCACAATAATGTCTTGTTATTTATCGCCATGGTGATCAGTGCTCAATTTTAAGATTTTTTTTTGGGTTGTCCGGAGGACAGCCAAGAGAGTAGCATATGGTTGTCCCTCAAGAGTTTTGGTTGTCCGGATATTATTTAAACATGTGCTGCATGCGCTCTGCTCACGTGATGCTCAGTGCTGTAAAGCAAAAGGCCTAATCGTGTACATTATCGAGGCCACTGATCTCTATAGTAACTGGCTGGCGAATTACAAATGACAAATGACAAATGGTATACATTGTATGAAGCAAGCCAGACAATGTGTCTAGACATGTACGTTTGCAGCGTATTGTGCAACCCTGGCCGTATGTAAAATGAGTGCGCGCTCGCTGGTGGCCCGCGAGCGATCGATCGCCCAGGAGCGATGAACGAGAAGAAGCGCGGACTGTCATTATTGCTTATTTCAAAGTTTTGGATACCAACATTGTTGAAATTACTATCTAAAAAAGGGATACCAGATCTTTCGGGGGTATACCAGATTTCAAATACCTGAATACTGTACGTGTATCGCCAACACTGGTATAGAGAGCTCAGGTTATTGATGTTATAGAGGTTGGACACCGGACAACCACGGAAGCAATTTGTAGTTGCCCGAGAGAAAATCCGGTCGTCCATGACGACCGGACGACTGTTAAAAGTGAGCCCTGGTGATGCCTCTTATGCTGGATTTAGTAATCTCTGTGGTAATAACGTAATGAGTCAGTGCTGCACAGCGGCGACCGGAAGCAACATACTGTACACTAAACGCGAACGATTCGCTCTTCAAACCTCCGAAATCGCTCCCGTGAGGCTCAAAATGGCTCCCGTAAAATTTATATATATATAAATGACGAGAGCTATTTTTTCCACAGACTTGCAAAAGGGCTCCCGTGACAAAAAGGAAATTTTTTCCCTGATCCTTGACCCTATGACACCCTTTCTCCTTTCACTATTTCTTTCATACTCTTTGATTCTCCTTGTATTGTAGCATTCACAAGTAGTATGCACAAGTATTCTCCATTCTTGTGTGTTGTCTACAACATTCTTCTATTGATCAAGGACATTACCACATTTCAAGGCACTTTTGCAAGTATCCTTGTATCTTAGTTTATGGCGGCCAACAAATCGAGATCCATTTGCTAGCTCGCTGTATAGGAGTGCCTTGACTTGTCTGTCGTTATCCATTCTACAAACGGGGCCAAATCAACGCAGACGACTTCTAACTAGCTTCAATTTGATGTCTTCAACACCCGCTCTGCTAAGGACCTCCTCATTACTGATGTAATGATCTCATTTAATGTGCATGATAATACGTAGATGATGTTGTTGTATTGTTCTAAGTTGTCGAACTTGATGATGGTACAGAGTCCCGGTTTCACTGCCGTATATCAGAAGTGGCATGAGACATTGGTTGTTGACTTTGACTTTTGATGCTAGTCATAATATCATGGGGGTATGATGTCCGCCCTCCCCCCTTCCTTGCGCATCTTCGTCTCTCTTGTCGCACCTAGGTGTCGCGATTGAGGTTCATTACCACCACGGGCGGGCTCGAATGTAGCCGCTGTTTATCTGTTATATACGCGCGTCGCTTCCCGCGTGTTCCTCACTACATGATAATGATATATATATATATATATATGGTAGGTCGTCCATGTTCCCGAGGCATACAGCAGGGTAATGAGGACGCAGGCTTCATACACTCTAAGCTGTGTGTTGGTTGTAATACCTCCATTGGACCAAACCCTCTCCTCCAGCTTCCCAAAGGCGAAGCTAGCTCTCTCAATCTGTTGATAGATTTCTGCATCGAGGGTGCCATCTCTTGACAGCATGCTGCCGAGGTAGACAAATGTGTCAACCACGTACAGTGTGGTTCCCAGCACAGTGGCGTTGGGCTCGATGTATGGTTATTGTGCGGAAAGATGAGACTTGACTACAAGAGTCGACGAATACATGTCTCTGTCGACATCTAGATCTCTCCACAAATATCTATGCACATGCTGATCGATCGTAGGTATCAATATCCTGTGATACATCTTGGAGATATTGCCAACCAATGCTACCTGGTTCTCCCTAAACCTTAAGATGACACCAAATAAGCTGCACAACAAATCTGGTCATTTCCTCCAGCAATCATTAATGCATTTGCCATTGTATCTGTTAGATGCATTAAAGACAATTCTCAAGGGGTACCTGAAGGCTATCGCTTTTTTTGCCAACTGAGATCGGTTGAGGAATATAGTGAACAGGCCCTTGATACTTCCGACTCTCCTCGGCGTCTACTTGCGGCGAAAATCCATCTACCATGTTCTTGGCATCTGCTTGTCATAAGCTTCTGCATGCCCTTTTTGCTTTTTAGCAGCCTTTCTAGTCCTACTAGCATCTTCTTAGCTGATACGCGTTATCCTCCAAGATCACAGCGGTCCTTAGCGCGCAAGGGTAGGGAACCATCCCATTGATTTCCGACTCTGCGCTAGCAAGACTCCCTGCATGATTTTGCCTTCCAGCTTCTCAGTGAGTCCTTTCCAGGACTTGCTAGTGCGCAAGGTCTATGTCCACCCCGTATGCTTCCAGTGGCCCAAAAGGCTCTCCACGTAGACTGGATTCTGAGAGTCTGCATATGCATAACCTGATTAGCTGCGCTGGCCTCTTCCCTCCATACACTGTCCATCATAGAGGAGTTCTCTGCGGCGACCAATACCAGTTCGATCCAGATTCTTCACCTGCCGGAGCAAATGTGCGATGGTTACACCAATGCAGATATCTAATTCGTCCACCTCTTCTTTTCAAGTGTGCCTAGCTCATCTGAATAATTGCTCCATTTGCTTTACGTCAATCTCTCTTACATTATTGATGTGTCCCATTTCTAAAGCTGAAATGTGGTGAGTCATGCTGTCTTCACCCCCGCAGCGTTAGCTCATAGAGTGTTGATTGAAACTCTTCTTCAATTCCACCAACCTTTGTTATAATTGCAGCTACCGCTTTGCCCTTCAAGTTCAGCTTCTTTGCAAAATCTTTATCCTGAGAATCTTTATCAAGCAAGACGCTGGACACTTCCTTTCCACCTTTCGTTAACACCTCAACATCCAAGATGCTCAACATAGGATCCTTATTCTTCGCCATGTTGAGATTTCCTATTTGTCCGAACTCCTTCCTCACGCGCAGGTGCGTAAGTTAGTTATGCTTACACTTTCCTTATCTATGACCTTGCTGATCCAGGCCTGGCTAACAACCACATTACTACCAAATCTTGATCTCAGTGCGCACAGAGCAGCTGCGTATCCTTCCTCAGGAGGCTTCATAACACAGAACTCAATGGCATCCCTTGCATTACCCTTACATGAAGAGATTAGGTTATTCAACTTAATACTGTCATTCGGGATATTCGCAGCCATGCTTTGAAATGACATGATAAAAGAATGGTACTTCAAAGGATTCCCATCAAACATTGTAATCTGTGCCTTTGGTAAGGACAAAGCCTACACCGGTATTACCGCTCGCTACAGATGCATTCTCATTGGAATTAGTAGACACCGCCAGACGTGTTCGTATGGTTAGCCTGTGTTGTGACTAGCCTGTAACAGTATTGTGTGTGCGTGTTGACAGTATTGTGAGTACGCGGGTGTTGTGTTTAATTTACCATACGTTTGGCGCTTTATTTCGATATTAGTTCAATAAAGTGTAGTTTATTGATGGAAGAACAGTGATTTTCGTCAGCGAGACAGTGTTTTTGGATAAATTTCTGCGTGGCGGCTGATAATTTGAGCGAGGAGCCCACCTCGCTCGTGTTAATGCAGGGGAAACACTGCGTGTGAATGCATATATGCGGGAAAGATGCGATTGCGATCGTGAACGGTTGGCTGGCAAGTCAAGCGTACACAATCGCTATTGCGACTGCATAGCCGAGACAGGCATTGCGGGTTTTGCAGCTGCGGCTGGCTTTTGTAACCAATGATAATTCCTTGACTTCGAGGCGTGCAATTTCATGATTTCATCGGCCACTAGAAAAAAAAGTTAGTGTGGAGCCTTGACTACAGGTACAACACCGATTTTTCGGAACCCTTGGTTCCAAGGCCTTTCCGGATTATCCGTTTTTTCCGGACCAAAAGAGATCACATAATAATGGCTAAATGTCGACGCGGTTATACGCAGCTGTTGGTACGATGCCAGCTACGCAGCCTACTCAATCAAGAAAGACTATGTTATAATTATCTCCTATTATGTACTATTATATGTACTATTACCAAAATTGGCAGCGCTCACTAGAGCCCTAGAGCTATGTTGTTGATTCACCTAGGAAAAAAATCACGCTATCAGGGAATAAGGACGTATATCAATAAACGCTCTGGTAAAAGAGAGGCGGACATGGTGTAGATAAGGGTATAGACTGGGGGTAGTAACCGTCTCAAGGGTAATTAACAATTTGGTGTCCAACTGTGTGATTGGCGTGCATGCGACACACCTCCGACATACGGATCGAAGTACCGTACTGCACTACGACAAACGGCACACGTGACTCCGAGTACGCGCACGCCGATTTTACAAGTTCACCCTGTCTATAGTAAAGTAAACTCTTATTAAAGAAAATGGAAAGTTGCGGGTTTTCGTGCTCGAGAAAGACTCTTATTACGCTTAATGTGCTGTACATAGTAAGTTCACGTCTTTTATTTCCTAATTTATACTAAGTAAACAAATTATATTTCTGTTAAATTGGCAAGTTGCAGTTCTATAAGATAATTAATATAGCCTAGGAACCAACGAAGCACCTCGTCATTGGTAATTCCGTCTTTATTTCTGTCTCTACTTGCGGTGCTGGCTGAATTCAGTAAGTGATTTAACTTATGCATGAAGTTTTTATTGTGAAGTGTCTTTATGTGTTGGAGAGTGTTATATTATTTGGCATGAATATGTGCATTAAAATACAGCTATTATTCAACATTGTCACTTAATTGTAGTTGAAGTTAGGCAAATCCGTGGTAGCATACATCTTTTTAGAATGCAGATTCCTGGCTATAATAATGCATGGACAAATGGCTTTTCCCATGTGTGTAGGTCAGGCACTCAAACCATCTCTATAGAATGGACACCTGTGTATAACTATAAGGGTCACTTGTCACCCTCGGGTGACCATTATACAGTCTGCAAAAATGTTCCGTTTTGCTCCTATACCTTGGCATATTTAACGATTCCCCAAAATGTGTCAAAATTCCATCACAAAAATGCCTCTTCACAGGGGTCGATTTTTTAAGTCTGTAGAGTGTGTTATGTTTCTTGTCACTATGGCTATCTAATAAGCTCAAAATACCTAGTAAAAACCATTTAGAATAAAATCACCTACTATACCTATAGTAAACAAAATATTACTATTAGCAAGTTGCAGTTCTGTCCGGTAATATAGGCTAGGAACTAACGAGGAGCGGAGAAGGGTGCCAGAATAGCCGTGTTAACTTTCTCTCTCTCGTCATTGTCGTTGTTTTCTCTCCAGGTCGTAGCATTCATCCTGATCGGCGTTGCGGGAGCGGGGAAGGGTGCCAGCATCGTCACGAGCATAGCAGTTTTTGGCGGGATTGTCGCCTGCGGAATCTTCCTGCTGATCCTCGCGATCGTCGGGATATACGGAGCTGTGAGGCATCATCAAGTCCTGCTGTTCTTCGTATCCTTTTCGATGCGCGATTCTTTGTTGATGTTGTCGTTGTTGTTTGTTGGAGTTGTTTGTTGTGGTCGTTGTTGTTGTTTGTTGTCGTCGACATCGTTGTTTACCACGTTGTCAGTCCAGCGAATTTAATAAGTCTTCCTCATGTAGCTTATTGTCATTGTTGTTTGTTGTTGTTTGTTGTTGTTTGTTGTTGTTTGTTGTTGATTGTTGGATTCCTTAACCCATCGTCATCATCAGTACATGATTCTGCTGCTCATCATATTCCTCATGCAGTTTGTTGTCATTGTTGTTGTCATTGTTGTTTGTTGTTGATTGTTGGATCCTTAGCCCATCGTCATCATCAGTACATGATTCCGCTGCTCATCATCTTCCTCATGCAGTTTTTTGTCATTGTTTGTGGCGTCACAGGACGTCGTAATTGACAAATTATAGAAGTAGAGCCAATGTTGTTAACCACTCGTCTTTATTGCTGAGGGTGCTGACGAATACAACGTTTCAACCTACGAAGTATAAGAATACCATGAACTATAAGTATAAGACTAAGAGCCAAATTTACCGCAATCTTATCGAAATTACACATACTGATAGCGTATACCGCTAACTAACTATAGGTACCAGCTCACTACAATTCCCTCGTCCAATGGCGCAATATCTCTAGTGATTCGCTCCACTCCGTAAGCATACACTTTGTGCGTCATTCCCTGCAAATCCCGAATCGATACCTCATACAGTCTCGTCTGGTGCGTTTCTCTCACATTCCGCAGTGTATAGTCACTTCCACCGTGTGCTCCGTGCTACGATAGTGGTTGGCCTTAGCACACGCGTGAGTGATAAAATGCCCCGTGGACCCCGTATCCCACAGAACACTCACTCGGCTACCTTATCTGTTACCAGGCACTGACATCATGTGCAGTAGCGTGTTTAATTCCGATCCGTTCTCAGGCCGGCCACGTTTGATGACGCTCGCGTGGGTTCGGCACCTGCACCACCCCTGGCGCCAACACCACCTCTGGCACCACTACCGCCACCGGCTCTAGCGTCACCTCCGGCACTCATAGCATTGCGGGCGCCTTTCACACACCGCGGCCCTCCACCGCCCCACATTCCGCCAGCGCGCCCGGCGCCACACCATGCTGTTGCCCCGAATTCGGCGCCACCGACCCCGAAGCCGCGCCCGGCTCTGGGTACGTCCACATACACCATTTGACTGCTCACCGGTGCAGCGCTCAACCCTGCCACGCTCTGCATGCACAACATTGTGTTGTGCCGGTTACCACCACACTTCATGCACTTCCGCTCTCTAAACTTACACCTGTTAGCAATGTGACCGCTCCCGAGGCACTTGAAACAAGCGCCACTTCTCCCAACCATCATACGTCTCTCTTCTACAGCAGCAGAAACGAAATTTCCGCACCCGACAGTTCTGTGAGGACCACCACAGGCGGCACAGTGCAGCCCTGCACCTAGCTGCTGCCGACCGCCATTCTGGCCGCCATCACCGCCCCCACGCTGACCCCTGGCCGGGCAATCACGCTTGATGTGCTCGGTAGACCCACACGAGAAACACTGCCCGCTCTTCGGGATACTCCGCCCGTTAACGCCAGGCTTCGTCTTCTGCACGTGCGCCGTCACCACCACCTGGTGCCGCACAGACGACATCAAGTATTCGTACTTCGACTTCTCTTTCCGTAGAAACTCGACAAAATGCGGGTAGGGCTTCTCCTGGTCGTCCGCACGTTTCTCCAGTATGTGACGAGCCCATGCCGACTCCGGGAGCTTTTTCTCGATTTCACCCATCGAGCTGCACGTGCTAATCTCGTCACGCATTCCCAGCGCTTCCAGACTCGCATCCGCTTTCAGAACCACATCAACGAATTCGATAAACGCCTTGTGGTTCCCAGCAGCCACAAGTTTGCACGCCTTTATTTTCCGCAGTATCGCCTCAGTAGTCTTTTTATTGTTGCCGTACTTATCACCAAGTACTTTGATCATTTGATCATAGTCATGACTGTAGGCCTCTACCGCCTTGGCGGCCTCCCCCCTCAGATGCGTGCGTAAGGCATGACTCAGATATTTCCGCGGCCACTGAGCCTCTGCGATCTCCTTCCACGTTCTGATGAACACAGGTCACCCAGTGTAACCGTCCTTCCCCCCGCCGAACGTCGGCAGCTGGATGGCTTCAATTTTCACGTTACCACCCTCAGAGACCCTGTTTCCGGTTCGGGCTCCGCCCCTGCCATTAGGCAGCTCTCCCTCCATCGACGATCCCCGTTTGCCCATGAAGATCGCCACCTTATTATGCAGCTCCCGCATATTCTCCCGTGCGGCAGCCACCTGCTGATTCTCTTCCACCAGAGATTGATCAGTAAGTGAGCAGAGTTTGCCGAAGAACAACTGCAGTCTGTCCATATCCTGGTTAACCAAGTCACGGAGGTTGCCGATGACACCGGTAGAGGTCTCAGTGTCCAGCTGATTGTCCAGGTTGCCCGCATTGGCTCTGAAGGCCTGCAGTTCCCTCTGCAGTTTCCCCTTCATCAATGCTCCAACCTCAACCCCCCGCTGAGCTTCCTCCACTTGTCCTCGCCGTTCCTTTGCCGCCCGCTTGACCTCCGCGAGCTTCTTCCTTACGCCGCGGATGTTGGTCCGCAGGTCAGCCACCCAGGCTTCAGTTGCGGCGTCCTCCGCTCCCTCCTCCCCCTGGGAGAGGCCCTGGCGGTAGGCCTCATTGATAACCTCCAAGGCCTCCAATCCATCATCAATGCTGTCGCAGATATACTGCAGATCTATCGGAAGGTACTCATCCTCCACACCTCCATCTTTCTCCGGAGCTTGCCCCTCCACTTCTCCATCTGTTTTTTCCGGACCAAAAGAGATCACATAATAATGGCTAAATGTCGACGCGGTTATACGCAGCTGTTGGTACGATGCCAGCTATATATACGCAGCCTACTCAATCAGGAAAGACTATGTATATATGTATATATATATGTATATATATGTATATATATGTATATGTATATGTATATATGTATATATATATATGTGTACTCTTGATATCAATGCTCGATAACGATACACGGCGGCGGACATGGTGTAGGTAATTGTATAGACGGCACTGTGTATATAGACGACACTGTGACGTCATTGAGCGACGAAATTGCTCAACCAAAATTGGCAGCGCTCACTAGAGCCCTATGTTGTTGATTAACCTAGGAAAAAAATCACGCTATCAAGGAATAAGGACTATATCAGGAGCGTATAATGACAAATACATCCATCACATACATCACATTATACGCTCCTGACTATATCAATAAACGCTCTGGTAAAAGAGAGGCGGACATGGTGTAGATAAGGGTATAGACTGGTACCAGGTCTATGGTGGCCGAGGGCTGCCACTACAATTTTACCTCTAAAAAAAAAAAAAGCCAAAAAAAAAAAAAAAAAAA
>NW_014577943.1:63307-64336 GCF_000485595.1 Priapulus caudatus
TTCGTATCCGTTTCGATGCACGATTCTTTGTTGATGTTGTCGTTGTTGTTTGTTGGAGTTGTTTGTTGTGGTCGTTGTTGTTGTTTGTTGTCGTCGACATCGTTGTTTACCACGTTGTCAGTCCAGAGAATTGAATAAGTCTTCCTCATGTAGCTTATTGTCATTGTTGTTTGTTGTTGTTTGTTGGATCCTTAACCCATCGTCATCATCAGTACATGATTCTGCTGCTCATCATCTTCTTCATGCAGTTTGTTGTCATTGTTGTTTGTTGTTGTTATTGTTGTTTGTTGTTGTTTGTTGTTGATTGTTGGATTCCTTAACCCATCGTCATCATCAGTACATGATTCTGCTGCTCATCATATTCCTCATGCAGTTTGCGATCGCGTGCGGATGTCTAGCGATCAACTCCGACCAGCAGAAGACGGTGGTGAAGGCAGCATGGGATCTCGCTCTAGACAAGGAGTACAAGGTCATCAATCTCGCTCAGTCGAACTTCGACTGTTGTCGGTTCGATTTGGCCAACGAGACGATACCGGATGAGGTCACGTGCGACGCGGTGGGTGTCGTCGTCGCTTCGTTTCCGGTTTATCCTCTTTTTTTTTTATCTGCAAACTTGTATTTACGACGAGTTTTATTTTTATAATCATATCTTTTATGTAGGTCTATTATTTATGTAATTTTATTATGTATGTAGTTATATATGTTATCTATATAGTTATTTTATGTATATGAATCTGTTCTTTATTGATTGTATTGCCGGTAAGATTATTACGGCAGCATTTTAGTGCCACAAAAAAAAAATTTTTATCTCGAAATTACGAAATAGTATCTCGTAATTACGAAATAGTTTCTCGTAATTACGAAATGCTATCTCGTAATTACGAAATAGTATCTCGTAATTACGAAATAGTTTCTCGTAATTACGAAATAAGTTTCTCGTAATTACGAAATAGTTTCTCGTAATTACGAAATAGTTTCTCGTAATTACGAAATAAGTTTCTCGTAATTACGAAATAGTTTCTCGTAATT
>NW_014577943.1:65551-71063 GCF_000485595.1 Priapulus caudatus
ATTGGTGCTGGGGTGGTTAGCCGGGGTTAGGTTGGCATTTAGTAGATGATTTAGCAATGTGTGGATGTTTATTGCCACACGTGCGACATAATCTATTCAGGGAGGGTCAGTCATCCACGCTATATGCATATATGCGTAGACACCATCTGTGTACGTGTTAATGATTGCTACGTGGCTATTCGCGGTGACACGTGGCTAGTAATTGTAACCCTCGGTGCATGATCCTAACACGACTATAACTGTATCTCGATATATAATATCTTACCGGGGAGCATAATCGTAAATGTAAATGTAAATGCGAGACGTTTAATTCACAGACTACGGGTTTGATTAACTTCACAACGCTTTGCTAGAGGGGTAACGATGTGTATTGGCTGAGTATGGTCGATGTGATAGAACGGTGAATATGCTGTAACTAGCAAATTTTTAACTAAGCTGAACATCAAGTTCCCTGCAGCACAGATATTCTAATTCCAATGGCATGACTGAACACAAATTACAAGTACACCACTGCAACAAGCCTTCCCTACAGCGACTAGTCGTTGCATCATACCTGTTCACTGTTGTCACCTGGAATTGATCAAATCAAGCGGTGCCAGTGTTCTGCACAGTTGATCGTGGCCTGGCCCCCTCGCGAAAGTCGACTGGTGTGGAAACTGGAAAGAACACTTTGCCTGGAGTGGGCATTCCATTAAAAGTGTGTCATGGTTTGTGGACCGCTGCATTCGCACGTGTGAAACGCCCCGTATCCCTATTGGGCAAGGGTGTCTCGGCATCGCCCAGCCTGGCACCGTAATCGATTTTACGACCGCCAAGTTGGTCGAGGCAGGTTTGCCGAATCATCTATCGGCACACTCACGGCATTGCGGGAAGAAGCTTTTGTCATAATTGCCACTCTGCCACTCGGTATTCTATAGAGATTCGCATAGTCGTGATGGCTCCTTGCAAGGTGGTACAGCATTGATTAAACTTGTGCTTCGAGATGCAGTGTGGCTGATGATTGTTTGTGTGCAAAGTTGTAAAGCAACTCTCGTCTTGTTGATCTAATACAACTTGTGATAAGTCAACAACTGTCATTTAGGGATCAATATCGAGTTGCCTCCAAATGGATCTATAATATATAAGTTTTATTAGCTCGCACTAAGTCTAGACTTTGCGGTATTGCACGTAACTCGTAATTGTAGATGATAGATGCATATTACATTTCTACATTTCAAGCAGGCTGACGAAGTCAATGCAGTCAGCTTTCTCAGGCTTCTGACCGAGCAAATACATGTATCGTTCTTCTATAGTCTGTAAGTCTACATATAACTGTGAGTCTCCTAGATGCAATACTTTGTATTTTTGCACTATTGCCACATCATCTGGATGTATAGCATTGGAAGCTGCGTGGTGGGTGTGAGACTCCATCGATGGACAGACCCCAAGACATGAATTGTATGTCTAAGAAGTTTTATTTGTTCTGTATACGGGAGCACCAAGGTGAAGGTGTTAGGTGTAGTGAGAGAGGGGAGTGTGAGAGACCATCGATGGGCAAGCATATATAGGAAGATGGTAATACATGAGATGTATAGATGAGAAGTTCACACACATTTACACACAACTACAGACGTACATGCACACAGCTAAATAAAATTTTGGTATACGTGCTATTGCCCACGCGCAAGTCACTGCGTTACACATAGAAACAGGTAGCCACAAAGAGAAATATCGTATGAGCTTATATATAAATACAAGGTTTTTAAAAGCAGCTGATGGTTTTGCATATGGAAATTTTACGTACATTTAAAATACGTACTTAATTTTTCATTTAAAGCCGTGCAATGCGCATCCAAACGCTAATTTCTCCAGTACTAGACTAGCAAATACTTCATGTCATGCATAATCACACTACCTTAATGACAAAATAAACACTCGTTGCTCCCATTTCACTGCGCTTTGCTTAAAACCCACAAAGAAAGAGGTGAGAAAACTGGCATTCTGGCGCAAACCCGACTTGTTTGCAAACAATTTAGCCTCGAAGTGGTGAGGTGACTCACATGTTTTTATCTTTGCTACACCCGTACCGCAGCACCGCTGCACGGTTGCTTGGGAAACATGCTGTCATCAACAATCGGAGAATTGAACAACATTGGAGGTATTTTCAAATATCTTTTATAAGACAACGCGCAGTGAAATGGGAGGAACTAGAGTTTATTTTGTCATAAGGTAGTGTGATTATGCATGACACGAAAGTATTTGCTAGTCTAGTACTGGAGAAATTAGCGTTTGGATGCGCATTGTGCGGCTTTAAAGGACAATTGAAGTCAAATTTTATAACTTCTGTAACGTTTTTATACATAGAAATACATTCAATAACGTATTCCATTTCAAATCCGGCGCCCAATTTGTAAGAAACACCATGAATATTAATCTAGGTCATGTGACGTCACAGCCCCAAAGTCACTTGCTTCATTCGGACATCCCTGTGAAACACGCCATTAGATATAGCGGTAACAGTGCTAACACGCTATAGTATATGTTATGCTAAGTGAAAGTATTGTTACAGCATACAACAAACATGTAGCCTGTAAATGTACTTATGTTCATGTACATACATATTACCTGTGTGGATAATTGCATTCACGGTATGATTTACATGAACTTGCGTAGACGATGTTTTTAGCATGTACACATTACATGTGATTCTCTGACCGGAGCGTGATAAGCCTGGTGATCAATCGTACTCGCATGCCTCACCTGGTCTAGCGTCAAACTAGTCTACAATAATCCTGGTCTTCTCATTCTCATGCAAAGCATATACATTCAGGTGCCGTACCTATTAATTCACAAACACTACAAGAACACCAGTATTTGTCTACAGTCCTATCTGGTACCGAAGCTTCCATTCCGCCATGAATTGTGACTGTCTGATTCTCAGAGAAGTGTGTGCTGACTGCTTCGCATTGCTACTTTTCAGACGATTCTCCTCAATTTCTTCTTGTGTATATTCAGGCTCAAACCTATATCCAACTGGTAAATCACTATAAATATCATCATCATCTAAGTAATCACTAGAATCATTGAAATTATCGCTTTCTGTCCTCCATCTTATACACCACACGCACTATGTTTACATAATGGCGTGTTTCACAGGGGCTGGTGCTGTGACGTCAATATGACCTAGACTAATATTCATGTGTTTCTTACTTGCGGATTTGAACTGCGGGCGCCGGATTTGGAAATGGAATACGTTATTGAATGTATTTCTATGTATAAAAACGTTCACGAAAGTTATAAAATTTTGACTTCAATTGTCCTTTAAGTATGAAATAATCCAGGAGCCTTCTCATAGAAAGTACTTTCTTATCTTCTCTAGAATCAATGGATAGAGAAAGATTAGCTTGACATGTACTCGGGGTGTAATGCTTTGCGAGGCAAGGGATAACTACGTGAGAATACTATGCAGGCTGGTGGCAGTGCTATTGCGCATGCCTGCTTTAAATAACTGTGAAGCGTTACAAACAACATTAAACATTTAACTTAAGGATACTGTTAGGGTTACGGATGGTAAACCTGTAAAGGCAATTGCCACATAACTGCTCATCAAATCAATAAACTCATATCCATTACATAAGAGAGATGTCTCTCTACGCTCTCGATAAAAAAAAAATTAGAAAAATTTACCGCTAATTAAGTGATTGCAAAAATTGTGAATTATAACAAAAAATGTTTTTGTTAACAATTACAAACTTATCAAAGTTACAATTTATAAAAAAAAAATTTTTGTTATGTCCCAGAAACAGCTTGAGAGTTGGGACCTAAACTTTAACCATAAGTTGTTCATCATATGAACTAAAAATGGGTCCCTGAAATTTTTTAAATGCTTTAATTTAGGAAATAAGTTGAAAATGAGTACGAAAATTGTAGTGATTTTCAAAACGTAACAATTTCGTAGTATTGAATCGTAAGAATGACTAATGCGGGGATTTGGAACTGTTTTGGAGGCTACATACATAATTTCTACGTATACATAGGTGCCCATGGGTGGCAGTCTATCAATAAAAGTGGGTATTGAAATTTCCACAGAAAATCACCTCCCAACCCTAAACGTATCCTTTCGTAAACATTTAGGCGAGAATTTTTCTGGTTTAGAGATCCGCCGACCTGAATTTTCAAAGAAAACGAAAAATAAAAATTGAAAAATCTGTATTTTTTATTCCTGCGCCTTCTCTAAAAAATACTGAATAAAAAAATGTAGACTTCCACAAATAGCTTTATATAAAAGTAAAATAATTACAAGTTGTTTTTTTCATTTAGTTTTCTTTAAATACTTTAATATCAATGTATACAGTATCACTGTATTTGGACGTGTGTGTGATCGACAAAACAACAATTTTTGTTTTTTACCCTAACGCGAGTAACAACAACAACAAAAAATCTTGTAAACAACAAAACAAAAAAAAAGGTGCCTTACTTGACACAAAACTTTTGTCACTACAGGGTTCTTGTTCATAGCGGTAACCGGCTTTATTTTTACTGCCTATCACGCAATTTTACCGCGGCTACATTTGAGAGAAACTCCCACTACAGGCGTAAAATATTAATCATATTTGAAAAAGACGAAGTTTATTTTAGAATACATCCAACCCCAAGACATAACTCTGTGCACGGCGGGGTCGCCGGAGTTGTTTATCGCCTCGCTGCGACACAAAGACAGCGGAAGTTTCATACATATCAACGCAATGTTGATTGGTGGTGCGTATAGGCGAGATCCAATCAGAAGTGCGCGTTTCAAACGAACTTCAGCAAAAGCGCGCGGCGGTAACCAGTTTACCGGGAAAACACAGTTTACCCTGCTAATTCATTGTCAATTACCTGCTTTGTCAAAAGTTAAGCAAAGATTCAAGAACCCTGACTTAAGACTTATAGCTGCATTCTTGAGATTCGTCAAAATGCGTGTGAAAGTACTGCCACAAAACAAGTGTATCACTTCACGGGACATAATTTTACAGATTGACATAGATTTACATCATTGTTATACCACCATTAATATTAATAATACATAACAAAGAATGTAAACAAGTACGTTGTGTTGTGGCAATACGCTGTTGAGGTGGACGAAGTTTTTGCGTATATATGTCTACTCAAGTCCCGCCAGCACAACGGTGAGCATTCGTGCTGACCGGAGCGTTGAGATTCCACCGTGTCGGAGTCGTATTATGTGAGTTTTTTGGTCACGCCTTGTTGTCACACTCCACACGGGGTGTGCGGGGGGTGTTGAGATTCCTGCTGAGCACAAAAACTCACGCTCCATGCTCAGCACAGACTGTCCACCATGTCGGGGCCTTATATATTAAGCACAGAATACAATAAGACCCGGGACAATTCGCTGGCTGGACAGAAGCAGGCGTATGTAGGACAAATAGATATAGGTCCCTTAAATAACAACTCTGAATAGCCCGATGCCAAATCTCTCTCTATTTATCTTTATTTATCTCTCTCTCTCTTCTGCTCGGCTCTTTCTCTCTTC
>NW_014577943.1:71073-73787 GCF_000485595.1 Priapulus caudatus
GCAGCATGCTAAATTTCACAATTATTCGTACCAATATCACGTAACCGTAAATCGTGAAGGGACTGTTCTCCATATACAGATTTGTGTAAAAGCGTTGTGTTCTTTTCTCGGATTGGGCAAACACACTAGCAGAATAGAACGCATTCGAGCATCACTTGCTTCAACAGGTCAGTAGTTGTTATAGAAATTTACATCACCTTTGTGCCATTTTTATCAGCTTGACATAAGATTGTACGATGAAGATAGAAACCCAATATTGTGGGAGACAATGGGGCTATGAAGGTTGTGTCATTATATTTCTTGTCATTTAGTAAATAGTTTAATTGTTCCTTCCCATCAGTGCAATTATTGTGTCTCTATTTTATTTAAGCTGATGTTTTTTTTTCTAAAAAAAACTGATATTCTTTTTTAGGATTGCCACCAGAAGATTTACATGGGAAGCACAAAAACAGACCGCATGCACACAAACCAGAAATAATAAAAGATGTCATTGACCACATTGGTTCCTTCCGAGGGCGACAGGCCCATTATTCATTGAACGAGTCAAAAAGACTATATTTACCAGAGGATTTAAACATCCATAAAATGTGGAACTTGTATTGTGAAAGTCGTGACCAACATGTGAGCTATGAAGTGTATCGCAAGATATTCAATGAACAATTCAATATTGCTTTTGGATACCCACGACAGGACACATGTTCAACGTGTGATGAATTGCAGTCAAACATTAATCATTACTACACTATCATCAATAGTAAGGATACATCTGCAGAGATGAAGGCTGAAATCACCATCAAAAAAGCAACATCAACGATTGAAAAAACTGTTCATGTTAAAAAAGCTCAAGTATTTTACACCAGAAAGTCTGCAGCACGTCAGCAAGCCCGCATAAATGGCGCATATGAAGCTGTAGCATTCGACTACCAGAAAAACCTTCCTTGTCCGAATGTAACGACGAACGACGTATACTACAAACGTCAATTATCGTTCTACTCGTTCAATATTCACGTACTGTCCTCAAATGACGTTTACTTCTACTGTTATGATGAGACTGTAGCAAGAAAAGGAGCTGACGACGTATCATCAATGCTGTATGATTTTTTCATGAATAAGCTCAAGCCGGAAGTCAGACATGTGGAGTTATTTTGTGACAGCTGCGCAGGCCAAAACAAAAACTGGACTGTCTTTAGAATGTTGCATTATATGGTGCATGTAGTAAAACGATGCGACAGCATCAAAATATCATTTCCGGTTAGGGGTCATTCATACATGGAATGCGACAGAGACATGGCCATAATCAACCAAAAAGCTGTCATAGAGACACCAGACGGATGGTATACAGAGATTGCGTCTGCCCGGAAAAACCCATTCCCCTACAACGTGATTAAAGTGACACAGGACTTGTTCTACAACTTCAGTGAGAACCTAAAACCTTTGTATAAGAAAACATGCCCTATCGCATCGAGACCAATTCGTGAATTCGTCATTGAACGTGAACATGTTCGCCTCATCAGATTTCGGACAAGTTGGAACGGTGTATTTGAAACGGCGGTAGTACGGACTGTTAAGCAATGTCAAATAACTGAAGTTCAGTTACTAGGTTTGTACTCGGCACCTGTCTCTATTAGTGACGCTAAGTATAAAGACTTGCAGGTTCTGAAGAGGTTCTGCTCACCTGAAGTGTACTCATTCTACGATGATCTGCCGCGGTTACCGCCAGTGAGCGATAAGAACAATAATCAGGATGATGAGGAGTATTGACATTGATTTGACATGATTGGACCGATGTTGAGCGATTGTGCTCATATTAATAATAATAATAATAATAATACATGTATCATTATTGTATTGTTAATATTATTTGTTCTTTATTTTAGTGAGAACTTTATCATTAACTTTGAACTTCAGTGTGATGTTTAGGAGATGTGTGTGTTAGCGTGTTTAGGAGATGTGTGTGTTAGCGTGTTTAGGAGATGTGTGTGTTAGTGCATGTGGGAGACGTGTGGTTTTTGGGCCGATGTGTGTTTTAGTACCAGTGAAAAAAATACACGGGGGCTCGGGGTGATTTAGCCCCCGAAATGCTAAAAAGAGCCCCGGAAATGCCAAAAAGAGCCCCCGTAAATTTGCATAGAGTTCAATACAAACCAAATTTTAGAGTGCTATTTTCATGCATGCGAGCTTGAAAAGTAGCCCCCGAAAAATAAATTTTACCAATTTTTTTTCCTGTTTAGTACGTGTGGGAGACGTGTGGTGTTTGGGTGGATGTGTGTGTTAGTGCGTGTGGGAGATGTGTGGTGTTTGGCTGGACGTGTTAGTGCGCGTACGAGATGTCATCAATGTACATGCGCGTACATGTGTCGTCACTGGTCAATACACACATTTACACGTTATTGCCATACACACGTGTAAGTATCATCAATACGAGTGTGTAGACGCGTGCACGTGTCATTAATATGAGTGTAGACGCGTGCACGTGTCATCACCGGTGTATGCGCGTGCACGTGTTATCAATATGAGTGTGTACACGCGTGCACGTGTCATCAATATGAGTGTGTACACGCGCGCACGTGACATCACCGGTGTTCGCGCGTGCACGTGTCATCAATATGAGTGTGTACACGCGTGCACGTGTCATCAATATGAGTGTACACGCGTGCACGTGTCATCACCGGTGTACGCGCGTGCACGTGTCATCAATATGAGTGTACACGCGT
>NW_014577943.1:73852-82716 GCF_000485595.1 Priapulus caudatus
CGTTATTGAATGTATTTCTATGTATAAAAACGTTACAGAAGTTATAAAATTTGACTTCAATTGTCCTTTAAGTATGAAATAATGCAGAGCCTTCTTCATAGAAAGTACTTTCTTATCTTCTCTACAATCAATGGATAGAGAAAGATTAGCTTGTACATGTACTCGGGGTGTAATGCTTTGCAGCAAGGGATAACTACGTGAGAATACTATGCATGGCTGGTGGCAGTGCTATTGCGCATCCTGCTTTAAATAACTGTGAAGCGTTACAAACAACGTTAAACATTTAACTTAAGGATACTGTTAGGGTTACGGATGGGTAACACTGTAAAGGGCATTGCCACATAACTGCTCATCAAATTCAATCAAACTCATATCCATTACATAAGAGAGATGTCTCTCTACGCTCTCGATAAAAAAAAAATTAGAAAAATTCATCGCTAATTAAGTGATTGCAAAAATTGCTAATTTATACAAAAAATGCTTTTGTTACAAATTACAACTTATACAAAGTTACAATTTATAAAAAAAAAATTTTGTTATGTCTCAGAAACAGCTTGAGAGTTGGGACCTAAACTTTTAACCATAAGTTGTTCATCATATGAACTAAAAATGGGTCCCTGAAATTTTTTTAAATGTTTTAATTTAGGAAATAAGTTGAAATGATGTACGAAAATTTGTAGTGATTTTCAAAACGTAACAATTTCGTAAACAAAGAGCCATAACTTATAAAATATAATATTTTAAAAAGTTCCAGGGACCCTTTTTTTTCTTTGACATGTTAGCATTGAAACGTAACAAAAATGTTGGAGTCTGAGTTTCGAGAAATAGCATTTGAAAAATCAGCAACTTCAGTATTTCTAACAATGGGGATATTAGCACTTTTCTAAATTTCCTGATTGAACGCCTGTGTTAAGAATTGACTAATGCAGGGATTTGGAACTGTTTTGGAGGCTACATACATAATTTCTACGTATACATAGGTGCCCATGGGTGCAGTCTATCAAATAAAGTGGGTATTGAAATTTCCACAGAAAATCACCTCCCAACCCTAACAGTATCCTTTCGTAAACATTTAGGCGAGAATTTTTCTGGTTTAGAGATCCGCCGACCTGAATTTTCAAGAAAAACGAAAAAAATAAAAATTGAAAATCTGTATTTTTTTATTCCTTGACTAAGAACGCGACAACTTTTCTAACAATAAAAAATAGATGAATTAAAAAATGCTAAACTTGCCCAAAGATGTTTATATAAAACTTTAAAAATAAATTAAAGAAAGTATTTGCTGTGTCTTTAGCTATTTAGTTTTTCTCTCTTATTGTTTTTTTTTCTTATTTTTTGTTATTTTACTATAGTGTGGCTCTATGCACTATTTTTAACATAAAATACTTTAGTATATC
The DNA here is from genome assembly GCF_000485595.1 of Priapulus caudatus. Taxonomy (NCBI): domain Eukaryota; kingdom Metazoa; phylum Priapulida; class Priapulimorpha; order Priapulimorphida; family Priapulidae; genus Priapulus; species Priapulus caudatus. The sequence continues at coordinate 75,250 of NW_014577943.1, forward strand.
ATGTACACTGTGATTTCATCTTAACAGATAATCACTTGTATTTTGAGCTTGTATTTTGTATCATCTGGCAAACAACAATTTTGTATTTTTTTTGGTTTACACCTACGCGATGTCCAAAGCAACAACAAAAAAAATCTGCTTTAAACCAACAAAACAAAAAAGGTCTGTCTGGTGTCGGCCTTACTGGACGACAAACATTTTGTCACTTCACAGCGTTCTTAGTTTACATAGCGGGCTTAACGGTTTATTTTACCGCCTATCACGCTAATATTGTTACCGGGCTTATCAATTTGAGAGAAAACTCCCACTAAGAGGCCGGCTAAAATATTTAATCCTATTTTTGAAAACGCAGTTTATTTTAAATACTTCCACCAAGGACTAACTCTGTCACGGCGGGTGGGGGCGCGTCTGCGATGGGCGGTTCCGCGGGGGGCGTGCGCGGTGAGGCGGCCGGTGCGTGTCGCCGGCCGAGTTTGTTTACCTCGTGCGGACACACGACAAGCGAGTTTCATCATATCAGCATGTTGATTGGTGGTGTCTGTATAGGCGAGATCGCAATCAGAAAGATGACGTTTAACGAACTCAGCAATAGCCGGCGCGCGTACCAGTTTTACCGGATAAAACAGTTACTCCCTATTCATTGTCAAATTTACGCTGCATTTGTCAAAAAGTTAACAAGATTCAAGACCCTGACTTAAGACTTTATAGCTGCATTCTTGAGATCGTCAAATGGTGTGAACGTACTGCCAGCAAACAAGTGTATCATCACGGACAATAATTTTAACAGACATTGACATAGATTTATCATCATTATACACCGATATTAATATACGATAACAAAGAATGTAAACAAGTACGTAGTGTTGTGCAACAGCTGTTGGTGGAGAAGTTTTGTATATATGTCCTATCTAAAGTCCCCCGCACACGGTGAGATTCGTGCTGAGCACGGAGCGTGAGTTTCACCGTGTGCGGAGTCGATTTATGTGAGTTTTCGGTCTCGCTGTTCACACCACCGTGTGCGGGGGGTGTGAGATTCCTACTGAGCACAAAACTCACGCTCCATGCTCAGCACGACTTTCACCATGTGCGGGGGGCCTTAAGACAGAATAGAATAAGACCGGACAATCGCTGGCTGACAGAAGCAGGCGTATGTAGGACATATATATAGGTGCCCCTTAATAACACTCTGAATAGCCCCGCTGCCCAATCTCCCTCTATTTATCTGTATATTTATCTCTCTCTCTCTTTCTCTCTCTTTCTCTCTCTCTCTCTCTCTCTTTCTCTCTCTCTCTCTCTCTCTCTCTCTCTCTGCCTCTTCCTCTTCCTCTCTCTCTTGCTCTCTCGATCTTGCTTTCACTTTTGACCCCCTCTCACTATTACTATCTGTTTCCCCCTCTGCTTCTCTCAATCTTGCTTCTCGACCTCCTCTCCTTCTCGTTCCTCTATCATGTGAGAAAATTACGGAAAGGCACATTACAGATGGGACTCTCCAACATCCCCCTCTTCTTGCTTTAGCACTGGCTCAGACTGTCCGATGAGCACAGTTGTAAGTGTCTGTCACTCTGTGAATCATGAATAAACTTCTGTAGTCGTATTCATAGTATCAGGAGTAAGATAATATAGATTCTATATTATCTTACTCCTGATAGTATCATACAGTATAAACCTTGCAAACACTGAATTGATAAATTAACAAACTTCTTGGTGACTTAAACCTGAAGAATACATTTTTCTAGACGTTACTTGCGTAGGCCAATGGATATTTTTCAATAGATTGAAGGAATAGCCAATTTCCTACTGACAGCTGGATCCTGGGGATCACCCCCCTCCCAACAATTACCCTGTACAATTACCTCTCGTACCCCTCCCAGACAAACACACTCATGTAAATTACCCCGTGATTTTAGTTTCTTTATTTTCGAGATTATTGTGTGGAATTAATATCTGTGTAAAAGACATCTTCAAAAGAAACTGTAAAATACTATTATATTCTTCCTAGATGTAGTCATCATTTAATTTTAATTGAAAATCTCATTCTTAGGTATGCAGAAATATTCCATTCTCTATTCTTTGGGAAAATGGTAATTTGTGAGAAAAATGTAAAATCTAGTTAAATCTTTTCTTATGTTTATTTCAAGTTATTTCTCATCATTTTCGTGAAAAAATGTCAAATACTTTCGGGTAGGCATTCTCACATTTGGGTTTGCCCTAACAATCAAAAGATTAATGATAAAAACTATTACATAATAAATATTAAATAACTACAGGTGAGTAATTGTCTAAAGGGGGGCTTATGTCGGGCTTGCGAGCCGACTTGACTGGAAGCATTGGCTTCAATTCACTGCGACTGCAGTGCTTAGGTCGGTCGACTGCGACGCGACTGCCTGCGACTGGCCGCCACTAGTTGTTCGGAATAGAACAGTGGGCAATTGGACGCAACTAGTCGCTGCCGATCGCTTCCAGTTGCTCGAAATCCAGTTGCTTCCAGTCGAGTCGGCTGCAAGCCCGACATAAGCCCGCCTTAAGGGAGTAATTGACATGGGTAATTATCCTGGGGAATTGTCCAGGGGGGTGATTGTCCGGGAGTGCTTGTCCTGATACGATGTCTGAATGTTATTTGCATGGACCAATGAAATTGTCAGGCAACAGATGTGAGGGAGTACTTGGCGATTAGTTTGACCAGGTTATTGCAAGCGAAGCGCGTCAACATTTGGTAGCCACTACCACTAGCAGTGCCACTACCTGGGATCAAATCCCATTTGAGATTTCTTTTACTGTTTTTAGCTCATCTGACGAAGTCAGATGCAGCTTGTAGAATCGCATGAGCGTCCGTCCGTCGTGTGTTCGACGTTGTCCGGTCAACAGTTGGGCCACAAATCTTAAACCGGCCCTCGACGCTACGGTCACGATATTTGCCGGACGGCGGGGGGGCGGGGGGGCGACAGGAGTGAGAAGCAATGTCCCGGCCAGCGATAGGCTCAAAGATATTGCCCGCCTCAAAAGGTGCCCAGAAAGATTATTTTCTTAACTCAGCTGTAATCAATCTTCGAGATAAGTAATGCCAGAAATGGAATCGTCAACCGTACAATAAAACATTTGCAGTTTGTACTGTCCTTGCATGGCTCTCGCCGTCGACGTGTACAGTAGCTGCTGCAATGTCGGGCATATGCGCTGGAGCATGGCTGGCTTGCTGGGACGCTGGCCAGAGTGCCATATCACCGTGCGTCTGCTTACCTCGGCCTGCTCCATACTCGCTCGGAAGTTGGCACGCGCGCCGGCGAACATCCGAATCGTACATTTCAATCAATGACGTAACTGCATTTACAGTAGCGCTGGCCGCGTGGGTGTTATTTGTTTATAAACAATTTAGTCTGACTGACTTCTCTCCTCTCGCCCACTTTCTCTCTCTCTCTTTTTCTTTCTCTTGCCCCCCCTCTCTCTTCCTCCTCTCCGCTTTCTCTTTCTCTTGCAATAGAAAAAAATGTTTGCTGCAAACTGATGTCTACGCAACTTCGTACTCTGCATATATCTGCGCGCATAAACAAAGTGTCACTACGCACGACTTAATGTTACGTTATAACCGTAGCAACAGACCTCAGATGAGCCCAGTCACTCTGCGACTCTTGTTTGCTATTGTATTTTCCGTATTTATATTTATGCAACATATTCCTATAATTTCGAAGGATTTAAACATTATCTATAACAAAATTATCATATAATTTTCCATATATATATACTTTTTTATTTGCATTGCCCACTTTGCATTGTAATTTTTAAATGACGAACTTTTGTAATGATTAATTACGCAATAGATAAGGGACCTGTGATGTATGTGCATGTGTACGTGCAGTGCACGCATATGTATATGGATATGTGGGGATATATATGTAAATATATATATGGCAAAAAATGTTGATGAGCAAGGAAAGCAGCATCTGAGGCTGACACCAGCGTCCGTCGTGGTCCAGAATCACAACACCATCGCGGTTGCATTTGTTCGTGGACGCTGGTTTTAATATTATCTGCTAAACTTGCCGCGTTAGGGTGTCTGCCGCGTTTAGTGTTTCCATGTGTTTTCGTTACTCAGAAGTTTCTATTTCCTGGGCCATGTTTACATTTTATTTTGCTATTGCGGTAATTTTATTATCGTTTGAGAGTGCAAGCGTTAGCGTAGTAAAAACTTCTGATCATGTTTCATATAATCGAACCTCTGCCAACTGCAAGCGCCGTCCTATTTCCCAACCAGCTCTTCCTGTTGGACCATTTCTGCCCCTCCTAATGTCCGCTCGTGTTCCTATCTAAGTCCGAAAACAGCTGAAACTACCATGCTCCTGACTGAATTCTCGGCAACGGATACTGGCACAGCCGTTCATCGCATTGTTTGGACATTTTTAGCTCAACTTGACATGGTCGTCAAGATGAGCTTTTGCCATGGCCGGCATTGCATCCGTTTGACCCACATGCCAGTCTCACGAATGAAAGTTTCTAAACACTGACCTTTCGCGTCCACCAAGCCAGCCAAAATTACTGGACCGGCACCTAAATTGGGTGTACGTGCGCACCAATAATTAGTTTGACGATTTTTGACAATAAAGAACAACAACAGTAATAATCATTTTGTAAATTTTACCCGTATTAATAATGACCTTCTACACACTGCTATGATAAACACGTAGTAATACCATCAAGATATACATCACATGCCTCTACCACTGCAATGATAAACAGTAGAATACGCTATCAAATATTCATCGATTTTTATACCTTCTACCACACTTGCCCTATGCATGACAGGTGTAAGAATACCTATGCACCGTTGGTCTAGCGATGAACAAAGCATTAAACAAAGTCGTTAGCAGTCTTTGTGTTTGAAAAAGGCACAGCGACGCTGAAAATCACACGCCTTCGCTTGCCGACGGTGTGCTCGAAGTCGCTGATTTGCATCGCAGCTGCCCGCAGGTGACGAGGCCAAACTAGGGGCGCCGTTCGGGGCATGGCCCCCCTGGAAAAAAATTGGAAATCTAGACTTCATGAAATGCCATTTGCCAGGCATTTTGCGGATAAAAATTAGCTCGGTGCAGTTTGCCTACTCTTACATTTTACATTTTTAGGCGCATGTTTTTGTTCATCTAACAAAATATCCATTCTTGAAACATATCGAGGATAACTTGAATCACACATTTAGCATGTTTCAGTCAAAAAGGCAACCAACCACTCAATTTTCAAAGCCAGACTATTAAAACTTTAATAGTATTCTGCAAGCATCATAAGTCATTCAGTCACTTGTTTTGCATTTTCGTCAATTTGAGGTATTTCAGTTTCCATTTCAAGAAAACATACATGTTTTTGCAATTAAAACTTGCACTAAAAAACCTTAATTCCAGGCTTTTAATTTTCCATGTCGCTGCATCCTTCAGTCATCAGTCTCGATCTGCTGTAGCAATTGAATACGGGAGTAACAGTCATATTTCATCATGATGCTCGCGTAGATAGGCCTGGGGCACGATTTTGCGTTTTGCGCTTTTTGCCGTTTTGGGTTGGGGCTTCGGGCGCAAAAGCAGTTAACGCAGGCAGTAGCTTTGATGCAGGACGACGTCTGGATGGTGTGTGTTTACGGCGGTTCATGTGTGTAACGCCGAAGATACCAGCCGTCAACGATACGTCAAGCTTTTCGTCGGTGATAAAATAAAGCCCTGAGCTGATGAATTTGATCCTCAAAGCTGCTGTTGTATAAGCTTTACACACTGTCGCTTATAAACATGCTGAACGACTTCGCGGCAAATGCTCCGGTGATGTTTACAATCGTTTGCCATTTATTCGTGGGTCAAGTTTATAAGTTGGATTAATGAAAACAAAACACGAGACGGTGTGGCGTTTTAGTCCATGAGCCAGACCCCCAAATTTCATCAATGGTACCACCTGGGTGGCATAATCTTCACATATTTTTTTGAAAGGCCTATGTCCATAGATGAAAAAAAAACCAGGAGAAGCCGAGACTCACAGTCTTAATGGTAGAAATTGCCCACTTGTATATGGGCCACTCGTGGTGGACCGCGACAGATGCTAATGGTGTGCGCGGTAGGCGAAATATGAAAATTGAATAATTTTGCAAGAGAATGGACACTACAGCTTGACAAATGCACCTCAAAATGTTGTTATTTTGTCTCTACACTTTATTATCCATCATTATTGCAAATCTGTTATGTATGTAGGTCAGCCAGAGCGGTCAAGAGGCATGAAGATTTACCCCTCTTAAAATCGGCGGGACCCCCTGTCAGAAAGCATTCCCCTTTACGCAGTCTTCCGGTCCACCGTCACTCGGTATCGAGTTACCAATGGTATTTGTTAGACTGAGCTGTGTCTATTCTGAGCAAAGAGATGGTAGAAGTGATTAGCAGTAAAAACAAAGTTTGCTTTATTTTTATTTATAGCAATATCGCGTATGAACGGATTTTGCACTATTCTGTATTAAAAATGCCTTATTTGGCCGCTTAAAATAAGGCCAAAAATGATAAAAACTGAAATTCGCTTGAAATTTTACGTTGCGGTGAAGATTTGAAAACTAAACCTTTCCAAATGGCAATAGACATATTCCCTGAGTACAATTTATACTGTTTTTTAATTGAATTTTCCAAATTAATTAGGCCCACAAAGAAGTCTATTCATGCATTTCTTACTCATGTCTGGATTTTAGCGCAAAAGCAGGCCAAGATGTTACAGACACTACATATTTCGAACTCTTTTTACTGAGATCAACTACAGCATACTAACATTAATAAAATCAGCCACCTTTCCCGCGCTCGGGTCCTGCCCAGTTTTGATTGAATGGGGCCCGTGTTACAAGTTCAACCATGGTATGAGATTTTATACCCGTTACCCTATAAAAATGCACTCTGCTTGGGCCTACCTCTGTATCACCAATGTCAAATGTCTCAACTTTAGTCATATCATCATGTCAATAATGAAGTAAAAAGAACTCAGAAGTAGAAAGGTTTTGATTTACAGTCTGTGACTAGGCCTAGTGTCTAGAATTACATACATATACAATTACATATTACATGACAATTACATTACATTAGCACAAGGTGTGCCATGAGCAAGTCTGCGTATACCATGGACTCATGTTCGACAGCGCTCCGTTGGCTTAGCTTATTCATCATGCTGAATCATCATCATATCTCATCGGGTCATCAATGCCATTGAAGTTCTATTACATTCCGTCTTCAGTTGCTTATTTGACATGTCGCAAACTGCAGAGATATGTGCACTTCATGTTGTTCTGGACAGTACCAGACAATTGATACTCAACTGTTGCGAAGTACTCGAGAGGGGAATTGGCCCGGGCAGCTTATCTGCCAGTTCACGACATCGATTCCGTGGTCTTCGCTAGACAAACAGAATTATGCACGTATATGTCAAGCTACTATGCCGCGAGATGTCAAAGCGTCGCGGATGAACATTTCCGGC
>NW_014577943.1:82726-88665 GCF_000485595.1 Priapulus caudatus
ATGAGTGTGTACACGCGCGCACGTGACATCACCGGTGTTCGCGCGTGCACGTGTCATCAATATGAGTGTGTACACGCGCGCACGTGACATCATCGGTGTTCGCGCGTGCATGTGTCATCAATATGAGTGTGTACACGCGCGCACGTGACATCACCGGTGTTCGCGCGTGCACGTGTCATCAATATGAGTGTGTACACGCGTGCACGTGTCATCACCGGTGTACGCGTGTGCACGTGTCATCAATATGAGTGTACACGCGCGCACGTGACATCACCGGTGTTCGCGCGTGCACGTGTACGTGACATGTGCACGAGCTGCTAGGGTGTGTTTAATCGATTGCGACGTTTGCGATATTTGCAGATATTTTACTCTCCCTTCCGTATTGCTGTGCCGTAGTAGCATTAGTAGCGTGTCATGGCGGCGGCGGCGAAGCTGCCGGGCGAATCGTCGTGGGACAGCGACGACGAGTTACTGGAGGAGGATGCGATTAATGACACGGAAGATACTGAGGAGGTGCTGGACGAGGAAGCCCTGCTCGAGGGTGACGACGACGACGACGACGCGCGGCGAGGCGACGCGAGCTACGACGAGCGTTACCGCGGCGACGCGGTCGCCGCCGACGACAAGCGCTACCGCGGCGACATGGTCGCCGACGACGTGATCGACATCGCCGCTGACTACGACGACGACCTGCTGGAAGAGACGGATATCGTCCCCGACGACGACGACGACGGCGGCGTTGCCGCGGGAAACGAGATGAAGGCTGCAGCGAACGAGCCGAATTACGCGCGCGCGATCCCGCGCAGTGACGTCGTCGCAGAAGACCAAGCGTCCTACAGCACTGACGACGGCAGGTCGACGACGACGACGACGACGGTTGCCGCGGCGGCGGCGGCGAAGGTGTTCGTGGATACGGGCGACAGCGACGACAGCGACCAGGAGGAGAAGCGCGAGAGATTTCGCACGGAGCGGAAGACGATCTCCGTGGCGACGGGCGGCAAGCGGGCGGCGCGCGACATCCCGGACACGCTAGACAAGGTGATTGTCCTCGCGGAGCAGCAACCTCGACGTTTATACGGGTTCCAGAAGCGCGGCAGGAACTGGAGGAGAGGAGGGCGAGGCGGCGGCGGCGGCCGCGGCAACGCCGGAATCATGGGAAGCGGTCCGCCGCCGCAGCAGCAGCAGCGGCCGACGTTCCCAGGTGTGCGCGGCGTGGCGCAGCAGCCCCCGAGGAAGATCCACATCAACCCGTACTTCTCGGGAACGGTCGCGCGGCAATTCAACGGTCCCCGGCTGCTCTGGGACCAGTCGAGCCCGCCGATGGCTGGCGGGGGCGCTCCGCCGCGTCCGCCGCCGCTGCCGCACGGTAACGACTTCAAGTTCAACCAGTTTCCGCCAGACCAGGCCCCGTTTCGGCCGCCGGCGGGGGCGGTGATGAGGACCTACAGGCCGGATGCTGGCGTGGCACCACCGATGATGCGCGCTCCGCTGCCCTCACTGCTGCCGCACCAGCAGCAGCCACCGCTGCTGTTCTTTCAGCCTCGGCAGAACGCGAATGTTTCGCGACACGAAGCACTGCGGCAGCCGCAGCAGCAGCAGCAGCAGCAGCCGGCGGCGGCGGTCGCGTATCAGGAGAAACAGCAGTCCGGCTATTATCCCCCCAACGTATCATATGACGACCGCCCCCCACCATCTCTAGAAGCCCAGTTTTTGTCCAGTCAGCAGCAGCAGCAGCAACAGTTTCAGCAACGGGAGCAGCAGCAGCAGCGCTACCAGCAAGAACAACAGAATAAACAGCAGCAAACGGCGCAGTACCAGCAGCGGCAGCAGCCGCTGCACCAACAGATACATAGCCACCAGCTACCCCAGCACCTGCAGAGACCGCAGCAAGAGCGGCAGGCCCAACAGCAGCATCAGCAGCAGCGACAGCAGCAGCAACAACAACCATACCAACAGGAGGGACAGCAGCAGCCTCATCAACACCACCAACAACAACAGCAACAGCAACAACAACAACAACTGCAATCTTATCAACAGCAACAACAGCAGCCGTACCAGCAGAAGAAGCAGCATCAACAACCACAGCAACAGCAGCGGCAGCATCCACCGCCGCAACCCTACCAGCAGCAGCGACAGCAGCCGGGTTACGACGCGATCAGCCGACAGCGCGCGCCCGCCACCGGTCGTCCCGCGAGAATGCCGAGACCCACTGGCAACGGCTTCAACGCGGCCCCGCCGGCGCCCGTGCGACTCAGGTCTCCCACTCCGGGTCGCTTTCCGTTCGCGCCTCCCGCGTTCTCGGCACAGCCAGGCGGACACCCCGTGCCGGGTCAACGCCCCGGCGCGCCTCGCCCGGGAGGGCAGCGACATCCGTTCGCGCCGCCGGCTACGTCCCAGGGTCCCCAGTTTCCCAGTTTCAGGGGGACGAACCAGCCGAAGGGTGCAAGCTACGGTGGTGCGGCTAGCGTCGTACGTCAGGTGCCGTCACTGAAGCAGCAGCAAGCGCGTGGAGCAGGGAAGCCTCTGGTTCACAACCAGCAGCACCCTATGGAATGGCAGCAACAGCAACAGCAGCAGCAGCAGCAGCAGCAGCGAGTAGAGGCGGTGAATGCAGAAGAGGAGGAGGAGGAAGAGGAGGAGATGGACGAGGAGATGCGGTTGTACAAGCAGAAGATAAGAGAGCAGGAGCGAATTCGGGAGCAGGTTCGACTGCGCAAGGAGCGCAACAGGCAGCAACGCGTGCAGCAGCATCTCGCCGATGACTCATCCAACAACAATCCTGCCGCGCAGTCGGCCGGGTTTCCCCGCCACGGCGACGCGATGCCCCCCGGGGGCCAGCTCATCATCGAGAAGAAGATAAAGAAGACATCCCTCGGCGAGATAAAGACCGTATTCGAGAAAAAAGTTGTGACGACCGTCACACGGGTGCCCGGCCCAGCATCTCTGCCGCCAGGTGTCAGCACTGTCGCACGTCCGCCGCCAGGGGGCGCAGGCGTTTCACGTATGCTGCTGCCAGGGGGCCCCACTGTCGATGGTCAGCGTCAGGGTCGCATTGTCACGAAGCAGGTTAAGATGAGGGATGGTTCCATGCAGTCGATCCCGCTCAAGAAGCTCGCAAACCCCGACGGAACCTGCTCCTATGCGCACGTCCGACCTCCCACGCCGGCGCCCCTGCGCGCCGTGGTCATGCAGCAGCAGCAGCAGCGCCCCCTGCAGGTCGAAGCCGGCGACGGCGGTAGGGAGGCGGAGTCTCAGGCGGAGCGAATGCGGAAGAGGCAGGAGAGGTTTGCGGGTGGCGGCAGCGGCGGGACGGTTTCCGGGGGCCAGGGTACGGTGCAGCGAAAGGTGGTGGCCGCACCGCCGCCGCCGCCGCAGCAGCAACAGCAGCAGCAGCAGCATCAACAGCAACAACAACAGCAGCAACAGCAGCAGCATGTAGCAGTGAGAAGGTCTGGCGCGGCGCGGTTACAGGATGGTGGCGATGCGAAGGTATATGCCGGTTCCTTAGTTCTCCTCGCGTCCGTTAAATTCTGTTAATTAATGAAATTCCAGTAATTAATTGATAATTAAGGTAGGTTTTTTTAGAGTAGACAACCTGGATGCCAAAGCGAGTACCTCATCCAGATTCTAATGAAGCGCTTCTACTGCAGGTGGTTTAATGATGCGTGCGTACTGACTACAAAATTAACCGGCGATTGAATGAAATTGAATGTTGTCGGAAACAAAATTAGTCTTGACATTATTCAGACTTTTTCTCATAGACCATCGACAGAATCATTGTAAAGTGAAAAATCTTAGCAAATCGCTCTTAAAATTACGATATTTTAGGCCCTCTCATGAATACTCCCTAGGATAAAAAAGAATGCAATTGCACAAAAATTACCGTAATATTGATATTATAATTAATATTGATTGGTAAAACCTGAAAATCATGCAAAACATGTCCAAAACACTACCTGTGTTCTGTTCATGTACAAAACAAACATTCAATGTACTAAATGCTTAGGCTTTACAATGTGTAGGTGTTAACTATCCATCTGTAATTCTATTTTAAAATTGAATTGCATCTAATAATCTTATTAACTATGTATGCTTGTGATGCATTCTTGTATAATAGTGTTTTAACTTTTATCCAAGTTTTTACATTACTAATCAAATAGATCGTAGCATTTTCTAAATTCCTATCTACTCGTGAAACGTCGCCAAATGAGTTTTATATTGCACAGAATCCATAACTTCCCAGACCCGCACCCAATTTTTTTTCAGTCCCCAATTTTGTTTCGTGTTAACACCCATGACAATGTTGAAGGCTGGCCGACGACAGCAGCAGCAGCAGCAGCAGCAGAAACCCGTTGCCAGCAGCAACCTGACGCGGAGGGTGCGCATCACGAGCCTGCCTGCGGGCGACCCGGAGAAGCTCGCGCAGGCGATCGTCGCGATGTGCCAGCGCGTCGGCGTCGCACGCCACCTGGAGTTCGACTCGGACGACTGGGTTGCGACAGTGGAGTTCAGCGAGCAGCGGGAGGCCGTCGACTTCCAGAGGCAGTTCCAGGACAGCCAGATGCAGTCGGCGCGCATATTCGTCGATCTGATATAGGTGTGTGTGCGTGTGCATGTGTGTGTGTGCGTGCGTGCGTGCGTGCGTGTGCATGTGTGGGGTGTGTGCGTGTGCGTGTGTGTGTGTGTTTGTGTGTGTGTGTGTGTGTGTGTGTGTGCGCGCGCGTGTGTGGGTGTGGGTAGATGAGTGGGTGGTTGTGTCAACTTGTGTGTGTGGCGTTCATGTCATAGATTGGTGGTGTGGGGGAGAGGGGTGTGGTTGACACGCTGTGGCGGTTGTGCTGGAAAACCTTGTGTTTTCGTGGGTATGATGTGTATTTCTGACGCTTTCATAATGTCAGTGTCTAAGTGTTGCAGTGATCACCTGTGCATACGGTCACTGCCTGTGTCAGTGGTGCAGCAAGAATACACCGTTTATAGAATAGACACATGCCTAATAATTTCCTTATATAATTTTCTTTCTTCTTTATATAATTTCCTTATATAATTTTCTTCCCTATATAATTACCTTATATAATATAATTTCCTTAATTTCATGTCTCAGCCACAATAATGCTGCAGAGCAAACACTTCACGTCTATCTTAGAAGGATTTAGGTCTATCTCTGTGTGAGCTTGTGTACAAATTACAATGCTGTGCGTGTCGTGAGACTTTTGCTGAAGAGCGTTTGAACACTGTCACAGACAGTCATAACACGAATGCTCTATTGTTAGTTGTGCTCATAGGGTCTATGTCCCCCAGGGTACTGCCGGAACGTACCCTGGGTACGGTCCGGTATACCGAAACGGACCCTGGTCACTATTTGATATGGTTAGGGTTAGGATTAGGGTTAGGGTTAGGGAGTAGGCGACTCCCTAGACTCGTTAGTGGAGTAGGCAAGGTACGGTCTGGCATATTAGATAGTACCAGGGTACGTTCCGATATACCGGACCGTACCCAGGGTACGTTCCGGCAGTACCCCGGGGGACATAGACCCTCTCAGCGTTAGTTGTTATACTGTGCGTAATACGTTGCTTATATGTCAAAAGTAGCTGGTAGGAATTGTTCCGCGTACATGATTGCAAAACCGGTCACGGGTGAGTGGTCTATAATGACATCAGGAGTGAATAATAATAAAAAATCATAGTGAATACTATCAAGAGTAGATAATAGAGAAGAGTATGACACCGTTTTAACAGCGTTTTGCATAGTTTTCAACTTGTAAATATTCTATCAATATGTGATATAATATTAATAATAGATTATCTGTTATTCACTCCTGGTGATATCTGCACGCAGCTCAGCATCTGAGCTACGCAATGCATCTCATATTATCAGGAGTGTGTAATATAGACATACTAGTATATATATATATATATATATATATATATAATATTATTACT
>NW_014577943.1:88675-90991 GCF_000485595.1 Priapulus caudatus
ATATATATAATATATAACAAGAGTAGATAATACCACAAGAGTTACACACCCGATTCCCGCATTTTTAACCGATTTTTCTCATCAAAATTTGCCACCAATAAAGAAGCAAGTGTATACGTTCCTCAGCTTATTATGACCACTAATCACTCACCTTCGTGGTACTAAGATTACGATTTACAGCAATACGCTAGCAAATATATGTAAACGAATATCAGTACCACGAAGGTGAGTGATTAGTGGTCATAATAAGCTGAGGAACGTATACACTTGCTTCTTTATTGGTGGCAAATTTTGATGAGAAAAATCGGTTAAAAATGCGGGAATCGGGTGTGTAACTCTTGTGTTATTATCTACTCTTGATACTACTCATCCCATAGATCGCATGTGTGATCCTCAAAACACCGTTTGTGGGGTCAGTGGCACATTCTATGCTGCACTTTATTTCATATCTAAAATTAATTACCTACACGCAGCATTTACCCCTAATTCATTGTGTGTATTTAGATATTTTACAAAACCAGGAAGCACAAGTTATGCACCACTAGTATTACGTATAATAGGCTAGGATTTACCTACAAAATTAACACCACACTTTTCAGCAATAACAGTTCTGAAAGTATTTCATTGCAAAAATCATGTTTTCGCTCATCAAACTGCAGCCTACATGTATGAAGCCTGTTGGACTCCCAAAATTTCATTTCTACCCCTAAATTATTCACTGCTTTTGTTCTGATTAGCATAGAGCACGTTGTCAAATATAATCTTTTATCTAGGACAGTAGGTACTATACTGTATATATATTATATAGATATAGATCTCTATGTTTTTCAGTCAGTGCGACAGACCAATCGTGGGTGCGTACATGCGTGTGTGTGCGTGCGTGCGTGCGCGTACTCATATATGTTATCTCGGTTGCTATGATAACATCGGGAGTGTATAATCTATATATTGATATCTTTTATTATATATTGATATCTATATCTGATAACATAGCTCAGTTGCTGTAGTGGGTGCACATAGAGTCGGTTACTTTCATCCAGATAATTCCCAGAGCGCGATAATACCGCGTATGCTCTGCTCACAGTGTGTCAGGGTCTCCACACAGACGATGCATGTACGCACGCACGCACGCACGCACGCACCCATGTATGTACGCACCAACGCATGCACGCACGCACACACTCACTCACGCACACACGCACGCACCCACGCATGTACGCACGCACGCACCCAGGTATGTACGCACCAATTACGCACCCATGTATATACGCACCAACGCACCCACGCACGCACACACTCACTCACGCACACACGCACGCACGCACGCACCCACGCATGTACGCACCCACGCACGCATGTACGCACCCACGCACGCATGTACGCACTCACGCACGCGCACAACACGCCTCCGCAAGCTCGAACAATAAACGACTTATCAATCATCTCATCGGGCTACTGACTAAGTATTCGAGAGGCTGCATGAATTTCACCCCCGGTTATGACAAACCACGTCTGCGGTGTTTTTAATCAGCCTGGTGTAGTGTACGCCCATGTTTGATTAGCCAACCGCCACTGGGGAGCGAGGCCGCCCCGGGCATTTTATGTTTGCAAGCGTTCCCAGGTGCTCTCCTGCTGTATCATGTATGTGAGCGTGTGTAGATCTGGGGGGGGGGACTCGTATGTGTGCGCGTAGGGCACACCCTGCTGATAGCTGGGTCTGCGTTTCCGCTGCGGTCGATAGTGCAACAACGCTGGAAGATAGATCGTTGAGCGACTGTGGTAGTAACTGTGCTAACTCTGTCTCGACGTCCAGCGTGTGTGTGTGGAGGCGTTTAGCCCCGTACGTAAACGTGAGTGAGTTTCGTGAGAGTACTAGTCGTTCTATAGTTCACTGCGATTAATGATGGCGTGTGTTATTGCGGTGCTGCTGCTGATTAGCAGTGCATCATATCAGAAGTGAACATTATATCCACTGGCAGCAAGAACAAGTCCGCACCTGCAGCTACAGCACACACGCATCTATTGACTATATCAGGAGTAGATAATAGAAGATATATATTTTTCTTTTTTTCTCTATTATCTAATCCTGAGCTATAGTATATATATATATATATATATAGTAGCTGCCAGTGATGATATCAGGCGTGTGTAATAATAATAATAATAGACTCTATTAGTCCACTCCTGATGATGATTAGAAGTGAGTAAACGCAAGAACGTTTGTTGTTGTTCACTGGAGGGTCCTGATGCATTGTGTATCATTATATCAGGAGGGCTAATAATACCTAAAGCTACGATATAAAAAGAGATAAATTA